>NC_137921.1:66337692-66365192 GCF_963457725.1 Sprattus sprattus | reverse complement strand
CTAATGCCACCCATGGAGACTGTCTAGTCAAGATGTATTCAAGGTTCCTTGCAGCAAGTTACTTCCTTAATTATAATTAAAATATTTATTTTTAAATGTAAGTACAATATGCTTTGCATTGTCCGTGTGTGTGTGTGTGTATGTGTATGTGTGTGTGTTTGTGAGCGTTCAAGCATGTGAATTGTCTATGTGTGTGTGTGTGTATGTGTGTGTGTGTGTGTGTGTGTGTGTGTGTGTGTGTGTGTGTGTGTGTGTGTGTGTGTGTGTGTGTGTGTGTGTGTGTGTGTGTGTGTGTGTGTGTGTGTGAGAGAGCGTGTGAGCATGTGAATTGTGTATGTGTGTGTGTTTGTCGATGTATGTGTGTGTGTGTGTATGTGTATGTGTGTGTGTTAGTGTTATCTGTGTACTTGGTCATTTATGCATGTGTGCTTCTGTGTGCATTTAAGTGTGTTCGTTTTTATGGTGTTTGCCTTCTATTTCTGTCTGCTCTTGCCACACAGAAAGCAGGGCTCTGACGGCTTATTAAATTAAATTATTCTGCTCAGGCATCTGAGGAGCCAGCTAGCGCAGCCTTTTTTCGGCCCATCAAACTGATTCCTGCAAGACGACCTCAGAACATCCCTCATGGATAAACACTGTGTCTCAAAAAAAACCTTTCTGCAGTGAGGGGTACAAAAAAGAGAGAAAAAAAGCTTGTTTTCACATTTTTAAGACACACTAACCAGATACAAGTGGAAATAATATAACATTCTTTTTAAACACATATTAACAAAACACAGAGGAAATTCATAGTTGTGCTTTTGGGTTACATTTGGAATACTTTTTCAGATTTCCGTATGTGTGTTTCTTTCTTAATTCCCATCAAGTGATTGTCCAGCTTGTGTTTTGTTGTTCAAAACTAAACTGCAGGAGCTTGCATGATCTCTCTTCAGTTAAATACTTTCTCAGCTCACATGTGCTGAAGACAAACGTATCTGCAAATGCACAACAACAAAGCCTAGCTGAACAGCATACTGATTTTGTGCTGATAACTCCTAGCCACGGTGGAAAGCTCATCCGTTGCTGAGAAAACCAACAGGGGAGTTTGACAGAACAGGAAACCACATAGTGTGATTCAAGATATGACGTTTTGACCCTCCTATAAAAAGGAAGCAAAAATGGTTCTGCCAGACTGCTGAAAAGACAAAGAGAGACAGAAGCATCTGTTTGTTGCCAAGACTTTGATTCCCTGGACAGTCGTAGGGGTCATCTGGTACGTCTGCCCTCTGCTGTCTCTAACCCCCTCCCCTGAATAATTAATAAATCACTTCTGATGACCCGCCTGGCCTCTTAATAGGCCTCCAATGCATCCGCTATACCACAAACACCTGGCAACAGCCAATGAAGACCCAACCCTTCCCCTGCTCACCACCCAATCACAACCACACCCCCGCTGCCAATCAGATCCCTACCCTGGCACGTCCCCTTGTCCCGTTCAGGACCTGTCCTGGTTTTGTTGTTGTGATAACCCGACAGACTGGAGCGCCACAGTCCTGTCTGGACGTGCTAATGGCGGCACTGTCTGATGTCTGACAGCTGACCAGAGTTCCTTCACAGCTGGTGGCCATTTACACATCATCCACCTGACTTCACGGTAGACCGCCTCCACCAATCCGAGGCCTTGTCTCCAGGCAGTTGCGTGGCGACAGAAGGAAGAAAAAAGGGTGTGTGATGTTTTTCTGTGAGTCGACGCTCTTTTGAAACACTGGTCTGGAAGGTGTTTCCCGGCGCGTTGTTGAGCAACCACTGTGGTAACCGTGGAGAGAGAGTCTTCAAAACTAGAATCCCTCTATCATTTAACTACAGCAGTTGTTCAATGATGCTTTTGAGAAACACACCCCTGGCTAGTCTTTAGTATGGAATCAATTGATGACCATTATTGTACACATTTTGTTAATCTATCATTTATCTATTTAGCTGGCAAATCTATTCAGTGTCTTCTTTTAAGGTAAATCTGCCCCACCCGCAAGTTGCACAGATGGACGATATTTATTTCATACAAATAGAGACAAGGCTTTCTAGATTTTGTCAGTCATACTCACAGATCATTTGTAAAACAATCAAACTTAAATTTAGCGATCTACTTCACACTTTTCCTGAGGAACAATAATAGGCAAACTTGTCTAAAAGGTGAAAAAACTGCCTCTTCATTCAAGTCATTGGAAAACTTTGTCATCAAAAGACATTTAGCAATCAGAATTATAATGTATCCCGCAGTGCTGCCAACTGTTTCTTAATCAACGGACTATTTTCGTTTTTCTTTTGTTGCATTCTTTTTTTTCTTCCTTTTTAAATCTTTATCGCTTTCTGTCTTTTTTCTTTCAATAATGTCTGTCCCACTTCCAGTCTTTACTCTCTCTCTCATCTTTGGTTTCTTTTGTTCTACTTTCAGCTTTTATCTCCTCATGCCCTGCTCTTGTCTTTATCATGAAACGTGTGAATTATTAATGCATAAACAAATGCAGTCTCCCACTGTCTCTGGCCTCAGGAAACACAATCCTTTACTCTCTCTCTCTCTCTCTCCCTCTCTCTCTCTCTCTCTCTCTCTCTCTCTCTCACACACACACACACACATACTCACACACACACCCACACTCACAGACTGGCCACATCCCTTTACAATCCCAGTGGATACAGTTTCTCTCCCGTCTATCAGCTTCCACTGTGTCAAGATGAAGGCAGGAAGACGTATAATCAGAAGCATCTTCAGTGAAAGCGTTCTCATTTGCATTTGACAGCACACTCCTGTAACGGCGTGGACGACTTCCACTATTCAATTCAATTCAAATGGCTTTATTGGCATGAATGTACGATACACTGTTGCCAAAGCACTAATAATAATAACAATAGTAAAAATAAGAATTGGCAATACAGGAACAGATAAATTATGTAAATACCAAATAAAACGAATAGATATGTAAAAAAAGTAGTCATTACAATTCATTAATTATAATAATTACATAAAGAAAAAAAAGAAAAAAAAAAACATATGAAAAAAAAAAATATGAGTTCAGCCTTATGTTTATAGGTGATATGGCCTGCTCACGGAGGATGTGGCAGGACTGCACATATTCAGAAGCCAAAAAGATACATGTCTCAATTTCCCCCAGGAGGAATGGCAGTTTCTGTTGGTTATCTAGGTTCATGAAACCAGGGTGGATGTTTTCATTCACTGTCTCTCCACTTGACGAACTGCATATTAAGCAGCACTTCTGGGCTTCTGCCATATACGTGGTGTTCAGTGGCCCATATCTGATGATGGGTCTTAAGCTAATGGCTCCTGTTTAGGTCAAACGCTTGTGGCCCATCAGTTTCACTTGCCTTTTTCGCTGATAGATAGCTTTGTTTGATTCAGATTTATAGTTGATTTTATAGACATGTTCATGAATGGGTTATTTATACAAGAGAAGAGACATTTTAGGGTCACAACATTTGAACACTATGTAATGTTTGTTTTTTCATGGTTTTGTTATACCTTTGTTATAATATTTGGTAACCTAATAAAATATG
Source organism: Sprattus sprattus (assembly GCF_963457725.1). Classification (NCBI taxonomy): domain Eukaryota; kingdom Metazoa; phylum Chordata; class Actinopteri; order Clupeiformes; family Clupeidae; genus Sprattus; species Sprattus sprattus. The sequence continues at coordinate 66,361,643 of NC_137921.1, read as the reverse complement.
ATTATGCTAGACTAAATGTGATTTAATAAGTAAAATTTAACAGAAAGGATAAATTAATGAAAAACGCTGCCTCTAAAATATGATTATGCTAAATTAAATCTGATTCAATTACAGATGTTTAACCTTAAAAACAACACATACGCTAATGAAGATGCCTGCCCTTGATATTGGGGTCTGCTGTGCAAGTTCTGCACAAGCCCTTGATGAAAGTATGATACTGTGTGCACTTCAGCATAAGTGGAAACCCCTGGTCACACCCATACGAAACTGGCCTATTGTGCCAAGAGATTGGGTGCAAGCTATGCTTTAATATTCCCTCTGTAAGACTAGCATTCCTTCCATTACATTTGGGCTGTGTCTCTTTGTTTTTCTCTAACAAAACATATTGTGCACAGCTCAGCGTAGATATAGACTGGGTATTACTGTAACTGACGAGGCCAGTCAGGCCATTGACGGCATACTGCTGCCCCCTAGTGGATATATTATGTACTCAATGGACTGTTATTAACCGATTGTTGAGTATGGAATCGACCGGAATGGCCATTTAATGCTATGGCACAAGGTTACACCTGCAATAGATTAATATTAAGTAATCAAAAGGTGATCTCTTTACTCGTGAGACATGACATATGAACCATCTCAAATCAAACTCCAACCAGCCATGGAAAACGTTTTGCTGGAGAACTTGTTATTGCTTGTCTTCGTAGATTCAGTGCGTGTTTATTCCTCCCTGTATGTCAACATTAAGATACGTATAGAGTAGGCTTAATGGGTGTAGCTGCAATTTTTGGACGAACGTAATTGCGATAATGTTTAGGCCGTTTAAGTCAAACAAAGGGTTTCCCTCACATTGTTTTCATTAAAAAAAATAGGCTACAAGTCTCCATGACTGAGCGTGTTGTTCAGGGGTGCAAGTAAATGTTCACACATTTCGGGCCCTTCTGCTTACCATAGTTGACGGCGCGCCTACGTCACAGAGATTGTCGTACAGTGCCAGTAGTGATGAGAAAAGAAGGCCGTGCCAGAAACTTAATGTGCTTAACATCTGAGTGATTTCCGAGAAACAACTGTCAGGTAAAGTTGTAACTGTCTAAATAATGACATTTCTTTCTCCAAGTAGCGTTGTGAGAGTACGCCTTCTCACAAAGTGGACAGTAGTATCGTAGGGCTAACTTGCAAAATAGCATTAGCTAGCGTTTATTTCTTCAGCTGCGCTTGCGTGTTTCTGAAAACACCTTATGTAATTTTGTCGCACTGTAATTTGGTTCATTTTACTCACACTTATGATGTTGTTAGATTAACAAGTGTTTCTTGGTAACATGCGTTTGAATAGCGTCCCTTCCAGAACGTGATTTATGGCTAATGACATGAACAGTAACGTTAGCTAAATAATGTATTATGTCGGATGTTTTGCTGGTGCCCCATCTACTCAGATCGATTCCAAATATAGGTCTCAACCTTTAAGATTACCAGGTCCTTCTTTTTCGCACATAAAACCATGCAAAAACTACTATATTTAGACCTGTTTCATATAAGTACATTGTTAAAATATCAATATCTTATTTTTTTTCCTAACATGTTCATAATATGCACCACTTAGTAGTTAGGCTATAGGTTGTGGTTGGCCTTACATAACCACGTGATGTTGGTTTAGTTATTGAGAGTGACGATTGACAATTGCCCGTGTTCCTTTTCAGATGGACACCAGAAAACATTATGAAAGATATTGATACGATAGAAGTGGTCAAAGATGACTCGTGGTAAGTTCGATATTTGTTCTCCATTAACTTGATTTGCATCCGTGGCTGTGGTGGGCAATTAATTCAATGATTACCTTAACGTTCCCACAATTTACATTGAAGAAGCATGTTAATTTGAAAGATTTTTTTTTTTTTATCTACAACAATTTACAGCATGGGAAAGATAAACATTCTTTATCATCAGTATGTGTACCAGCAGGTATCGAACCCCTGACCTTGGTTTTACTAGTCCTTCTTTTTACAGGTTGAGCTATTGGAACATATTTAAAAGCCTCTTCTGTCTTAACTAGACTGCAGCCAATAGTCCAGTAGACCCTTTGAGGTGTACCACGTTCTTTCCTCCGTCAGGTGCGAGGGGGCTGGAAATGATGATGATGAGGAGCCGACCATGAGGCACAGCTTCTCAGTGGAGGACCTGCTGGATGAGGTGGAGAAGATCAGCAGTGCTGCCTCAGGGAGCCAGAAGGTCCTCTCATACCCTCTGATTTCAATCCATTTTTTTAAAGTAGTTTTAGTAAATATTAAGGAACTGGAAGGTTCTGTCAGGTACACTATTTATAAAACACTTAGTGTGTTTAATGTTTAAAAAAAAAAATCAGTTTTGAAAAGGCCAATTGCAGTGTTATATGTAATATGTAATAATAATATGTATTATGTATATGCAATAATATATAGGTACTGGTTGGTAGAGCCTCCTTTTCCGGAAATGCCAGTACACTGTCCTTGTTTGGCAAAATTGGCGGTAAGAAAGAAAAGTTCTAGTGTTATATATATATATATAAATATAACTACTCAAAGGGAATTTATTTTTCTTCTTCTTTCTGCCTCCAGGTAGAGATGGTGGTGAGGCTGTGGAAAGATGGCTTCACCGTTAACGACGCAGATCTCCGGAGTTACACTTCCGAAGAGAACCAGGAGTTCCTGGAGGCCATCAAGAGAGGGTGAGTGGCCTGTTATGAGACTCATCTGGAGGCCATCAAGAGAGGGTGAGTGGCCTGTTATGAGACTCATCTGGAGGCCATCAAGAGAGGGTGAGTGGCCTGTTATGAGACTCGTCTGGAGGCCATCAAGAGAGGGTGAGTGGCCTGTTATGAGACTCGTCTGGAGGCCATCAAGAGAGGGTGAGTGGCCTGTTATGAGACTCGTCTGGAGGCCATCAAGAGAGGGTGAGTGGCCTGTTATGAGACTCGTCTGGAGGCCATCAAGAGAGGGTGAGTGGCCTGTTATGAGACTCATCTGGAGGCCATCAAGAGAGGGTGAGTGGCCTGTTATGAGACTCATCTGGAGGCCATCAAGAGAGGGTGAGTGGCCTGTTATGAGACTCATCTGGAGGCCATCAAGAGAGGGTGAGTGGCCTGTTATGAGACTCATTTGGAGTATCCGTTGTTGAAAAGGGGCAACTTCCGCAAATATCGTTCATGTTAAAAGATTAAACAGAAGGTTTCATCACCAAAGCAGCAAGTCAGTGTAAACAGTAAAAACACATTGTTAAGTGGCTGAAACCCTCAGGAGTTAGCTGATGAATGTCCCATTTAAATGGAGTTGTTATTACATGTTGTTATACCACAAGGGGTTCTAATTATTTTGTGATGACATTATGATGGCTTCATACAAATTGGTTAAGTGTTCACACACTTCTTCTGTTATATTCACATTTTTGCTTTGAGTACTGTTAGATAAATGCGTGTTGGTTCAAGAGAGGAGTCATCAGACGAAGCTTCTTTGTAGCAAGATAAGTTTACTTGGTGAATGATGATACAATTCAGCCGTCAAAGCAGTGCAGTCAGTAATGTTACATCAGCACCACACCAACAGCTGGAGAACCCGGATTCCGATTAGATACAGACAATGTTCAAACATTTATAGCCCCAGCCCAGCCACCCCCTTATTGATCATGGGAAGGTGACATAACATCTGGTCCCCTTTGTGCATACAGAACAATTTTTACTTCTGCTTCCTTGACAGATGGTCAGCACCACTTCCTCTTTTTGAGAGGTCAAGTGTAATGTCAAGTGTTTCTTCTTTCTGTGACCAGAATACTTTGAGAGGTCAAGTGTATGTCAAGTGTTTCCTCTTTTTGCGGCTTACCAGAATACTTTGCCCTGACACCCAGAGTAATTGGCCTACTGTTTTCTGTATGTTTTTACACCTCATGTGAAACTCACTTGCCAATATTCTCATGCTATATGGATATTTTTGATTTTATCTCACAGTACACAGAGAACCAGACTCAGGTCTACCAGTTAGGGATCAGTGTATTAAGTTGATAACACACACACCTAAAACCTTTTCAGTCAGTGCGGTTACATGTGTCCAGATTTCTGGCGTTGTCGGGTTTAAATCGAAGATCTATTTCATGTAACTCCACAAATCTAGAGTTGCTGTGTCTGACTGACACCCCCAGATAACTCGATCGGATTTGGTTGTATATCGGACAACGCGCGCTTGTAACTTTTGAAACTAGATAACAACTGGAGATGACGTCTTTTGAGCATGGTTGAGATCCCGTCCATAGACATAGTATATACATGCTTCATATATTGTATGTCTATGATAGGATAATCGCTGCAAGACGCTCACTGTTCTTGTGCTCCCACATCTCATTCACTTTGAAATACTGAAACGAAATGTAAATGATCAAGACCATGCACCATTTTCTTTGCGATAAAATGCGATAAAAGATACTGCTCTATTCCCATTCCATACTGAATTTTCTGTTTAGATCAAAGGTTTGTTGCGACATACCGGGATATTTCAGATGATAGTTATGTGGTAGCCTCCCTATACCAATGTGTTGACATTAGAAAAACGTTGACTGCGACTGTTTTGGACAGAACGCGCTAATTCACTGAACAAATATTTTCATATTACTTTTCCATCACTTGTTAGTCATGTCATCCATTCATATCGATGTGAATCAACCAATACTAATACAACTTTAACTGTGATGTGTTTTTGTTTCATTTCACAACTTATTTACTGTATAATCAACTGTAGCAGATGCCCGCTAGTAAACATTCCACATTTGATTTGAACAGACGCGGCCAAGATCTGGATTTGTCACTGCCACGTACCGTGAGATAAAGCAGTTAGCCCCCCCCATGGATAGAGAAGCCCGGCTTTAGCCGAAATCGGGTTTATGCAATCATGTAAACGTACTGAGTGTGAATCCTCAACTGTGTGTGCATGTGTGTGTTTTGAAGGGAGCTGCCACTGGAACTGGAATGCAGAGCAGGTGAGGAGGAGTTGGAGGTGAATGTGGAGGAGATGAAAGATGAGATGTACGTTCCCAGGAAGAAGACCTTCTACCCATTCTCAGGGAGGGGGGACAGGCTAGGCAGGTGAGATTCAGTCTTCTGGCGCGTATATTTCTCAGTTTCTGATTTTGAACAGGTGTTACTGCCGTTTGATATTCAAGATACAGTAGGCAGGTTTACCCTTTACTACAATAGGTAAGCCACTCTAGGTAAGAACTTTCTCAAGAATGAACACATCTAGTATTTGAAGGAACACCTTTTTTCATGGAAATTTAAAGTGGAATGTCTATGTTGATTTCTTTTTGCAGGATAAAATTACGGTTAATGTCGGTTTTGCAGCTTTGTTCTCAGCTGTCACATGTTGTTAGTCCAGTCATATTTTATCAGCCGCCCCCACAGTAAAGATGAGCAAACCAAATGAATCGGCTATTTAAGATGATGCAATACAAATGCTAACACTGACAGAATTACAGTGACTAACATGTAAACTAAATCCTACCAGAAGCTGAATACCATACTAGAAAATAGTATACTGGAGTCTGGAATAGAGAATAGCATACTGGAGTCTGCACCCTTTCTCTAGCTAGCAGTACTAACAGTGAGGGAACATCACTTTTATCTCAGCCAGTTCAATCACTTTTTTCTGCAATATTTAGTTTAATTTAATTTAACTTTAGTTTAGTTTTAAATATACTATTTGTCACTGCTCTGAAGAAAAGATTTAGTCAAAACTGCTATGATTTCTTTTGACTGTCTCTGTAGAGGAATCTGTAAATGTTCTTCTCAGAACCCTCAGATAGAACATTCTTTGTCCTGTATCACCATGTTGACTGATCAGCCGTGTAGACTGGTATCATCTCTGGTATCAAAATAAAGTAAATAGTTTGGTGTTGTTTCTGAGGTCACCACTAGGTGTCTCCTCAGCTCTGTGATTGTGAGATGCCTCTGAAAAAAAATGAAGATGAATCATGTTATGTCATGTGAAATATTTATTTAGGTGTACATTGCCATGCGTGTGCATTTAATCTGAGTTTATTCATATGTAATCAAAGCACAGCCCGCTGTTTGTTGTAGTGGCCTAATAGGACTTTTATACTCACACAGAAGGTAAAGTGATTTCATATAGAATAGCCATGTGTGGTTGCGGCATGGATTTACAGATTTCTGTGCTTCATTTTATGGGAAAGGGGGATTTGCTCAACATATAATCACAACAAATGAATCTGTGTGATTAATGTGCAAATATGCACGATCCTCTATACCATGTTTGACCCATTTCTCTGGTCAGCACACACAGTACCATATCATTGATACAGTTAGATGGGTCTCCTCATATTCAATAACACACACTTGATTGACCTTGAACTTGACCTTGTCATTTCATGTGCACCCTGGCAGTGTGGCTCCGAGAGTGGTGGCCAGGTCCCGGTCAGTGCACGAGGACGCCGGCGAGCCTCCACTGCCCACCGTGGAGCTGGAGGAAGGCCAACCCGTCACGTCACTGCGGATCTGGCTGGCCGACGGGCGCCGCCTGGTGCAGAAGTTCAACCTCTCTCACCGGTACGCTCATCAGTACTGTTAGGTTTCTTTTCTGTTAAATGGACGTTTTTCTTTTGCCACCGCCGTGGCCTGTGATCTTGCTCTGGGGGGATTTTATGCGTTTTGTGAGAAAGTCCATGGTTAATGGCGCTATATAAATAAAAAAAACAAGACAAAAAAAAAAAACACAAGACAAGAAAACAAGAATCTAAATCTTCCGCAGTTTCTCCGGCCTGGTTATAAGGTTGAATCTTCTTATCTTCTGGCATGAGAACTCAAAGTAGCCCTTGGCCCGTGTTCCGTCCTAATGGATATTTAGTGACTGGTGAGCCTCGTGTACTGAATCCCTTATCCTCTTTTCTCCTCAGAAGTACAAGGGTCCATATCATGACGCGTTATATAACCCGGCGCAGTAATATATGGAGGCATATATTATACATCAGGCTCGCTGAGAAACGCAGTGCTATATAGGCCGAGGTGGCGTTCTGAAGCTAGGCTTAAGAGCTGTTGCGTAATACTCGTGCTGCATTTATATAACGGCGTAATCTGGAAGGATGGCTTGCTGACACAAAACACGAGAGAATCGTCCTTTACCAACCGCAGATGTTACTGTTGTGGTTGAAGAGGAGTGTTAAAAAAAAGAATTCTGTTGCCTTGTAGTCTTTACTCCAGCATATCTTTTGAGAAGTCTTTTGAAGTTCTTGTAGAGCATGCAGTCCTGGAGCACATGTTTGTTTGTGTGGGTGTGTGTGTGTGTGTGTGTGTGTTCGTTTTGAACACACACAGAAAAGGTACTAAAGTTTCCCTTGGCTGCACCCAAAGTCCACTTGTGCAGTGGCTGGTGCTTGGTATAAAAGACCTAATTGGCCAATAATCACTCAGCACACAACAGAGGTGGACCACACACACACACACACACACACACACACACACCACATAGCATGCAGTTACAATAGAGGCCATGCATAAATGTGTGTATATGATCCAGGCACCAAATGAACCAGGTGCAAAACTGACTCTGAATAAATGCCGTCTGAAAGCAGCAGGAAGGCGTTTTGGTCGAACTAAAACTAGTTAGCTGCGGCAAAATGGTTGGCATTGTCCTGCTGTGAAAGCCTTTCTTATATAGTCACACGGAGGTTCATCCTGGATCATGGAGTTTACAGTGCAGGGCCTGAAAGGCTTGATTGTATTCATCTGTCCTCATGACCGTACACCAGCAAAACAAATTTGAAGATGATGCCAAAAACTAGTCGCTTATCAAAACATACCTCAAAATGTGGTCAATTCCTGCACAGTGTTGCTTTAACATAAACCTGGCGTCCACAGGATCAGCGACGTGCAGGACTTTGTGGGTCAGACCCAGTCAACGGACGCGCCCTTCATCCTGACCACGTCTCTGCCCTTCAGGGAGCTGACGGAGGGCAGCCTGAGCCTGAGCCTGGAGGAGGCCGACCTGAGCAACGCCGTCATCGTGCAGAGGCCCCTTCACACACACGCCCCCTTTGGACAGTCCTGACTCCCAGGCACCAGCAAATAACACACACAACACATACACACACACACACACACACACCCCAACACCGCTCTTATTTGCCTCCCATGTCTGTCTCCCACACACCAGCCTGTTTCCTAGACAAAGGGATGATGCACAGAGATTCTGAAATCACTCGCTTATCTCTCCCTCTCTCTCTCTCTCTATCTCTTTCTCTTTCTCTCTGTTCCATTCATTATTCTTCGTGGACATGCTGCTCACGTGAACACACACACACAGACACATGTACATGCACACACACCGAAAGAATTCAGGCCATATCCTATACTACCTAACGCCAGCAGCCCAGCCAGTCTTCTAGCGCTTGCCCTGCCTTGTTCCACGCCCTTCCCTGCCCAACCCCAAATGCTACACAAGGACTTCACTTCAGTCGGAGGACTGTCAAATGCAGGTCATCAACAGGGCTTCCCTTGATGAGGTGCGGAGTTAGCACCTAGCCACGGCTTTGAATCACACACTGTGTACAGAACCTTAATGTGAAACAGACACAAATAGCACTGGAGAGCATTGCTGAGCCTGCTTCAATAACAGCAAGGAATGTTAAAACTTTAAGTACAGTTTGTGTCCAGTCTGCAATATAAGACAACGTATGTAGACAAAGCAGAATGAATGGACATTAAAATCATGCCGTTATCTTGGGACGTGTTTGATTGTTTAGTTGCTTGTGGGGTGTTTTATTTCGAATGCTATGGGGGTATTAATTGTCTGCTGTGTGTCAGACGAAGAAATCATGCACTCTTTTTGTGTTCTTCTGGAGGAACAATGCCTGCAATTATAAAGGAAACTAAACAAAATGAGTTGCTGTGCTGTGAACTTTATGACATGCCTCGAATGCATTATGTCGTGTCTCATTACACAGGTAACCAAAAGGTCTAACACAATTGACAATGTGCTTTTTGTCCTTGACACAGGGTAGGTAGGTTCATTAAATAACCATATCCATGCGGCACATTGTATGTCTTGCTGCGAAGAGGGTAAGAACACCATTAAGTAGCTTCAATATTTAAAACTCCAGAGGCGACATTCGGTCGTTCAGACGCTGGAGAAGCTCTGGAGAGCTGATGAATGCGCCGTGCCGAAATAGCTTCATGTCTGCGAGTAGGATCACAATAGCAGTACGCTGAAGAAACAATTCATCACTTTATGGTTAAAATGTTACTTCGATCCACCCTTCATAGCCGACCAGCGGTGGCTTGCCTTGGCTTTGTGCTATTTGAACATGCTCCTAGACGCACAGAACACATTTCCTTGGCCTCAAAGTTAATAAGATATGGCACGAATGGAATTGGCCCTTCCCAGATGGAAACGTGTGCCAAACGAACATGCTCCGCCCGGTCATGTTGCAGTTCATTTTCACGCATGATTTACCAATAGCCTACCTGAGACACGCGTAATGCAGCCCATATGGTCGCCTTTCAGATCCCGGGTTATTCAGAATTAATAACAGACATTCGCCCTAACTGAATGTTTGGAATTTAGAGGCCCAAGCTGATTCTGGAGATCAATGCCAAATCAGGCCCACATCTCTCCCAGAGTCAGATGCAAGCCGCTTACTGGGGGAAAAGCGGTGTCAGTCACCAGATGGAGAAGTGTTGGTTCAACTGAGCAGATTTATTTGTGGGAATGGATGGGGTGACAAAAATAATACATTTTTTCCCGTGGTGTTTTCTGACTGTGGTCTTTTTTATTTTACACACACACCAAGTCTTTATGAAAGTCGTGAATGATTGTTGTAGACTCTGATCTCCCATGCGCTGAATCAAGTTCTGACAAAAACAAGGCTATAGTTAGTCCCTATAGCTACTTTCAACCGTGTCATCTCATTCTCAGTGAAATATTGGCCAGTTCAACGTCTGTAAATAAAGACAAGCTGTGAAAAATCGCTGATTACCGTTGCAGTCACATACTCTGCAAATTCTGCGCAGGTTGAGTGTAGTCCAGTCAGGTCAACGTTCTCATGTCCCTATTGTGGGTTCCGACAATTTTCCTCTAGGAGGAGCACTTTCTGCCTTTTCTGTGTAAATAAAAAAATCAATTGGATGTGCACCGTCAGCCTCTGCAGTCTCCTTTAGCTCTTCTGGAATGAGCACGCAGCGCGCCGACTGACAAACTCCCAGTTCGCTGGCAGTGAGCCTCTCCCGCCATCACCCAGGTTAGTGTCCCGTGCGCGCCACAATTGTTGATTACGCGAAATATTGACAGTAAATTAAATTGTAAATATGTCACAACGTAGAACATTTTGGGTTGTGAGTGTCTATGCGCAATGAAAATATGTGCATTCTGCGTTAAATAGGATAACCATAAACACAAAGTGTATTTTTTTGTTGCTGCTGTTTTTGACATTATTGCAGGTGTTTGCTTGATATTTTGGCGTTTTGCTCTTTTGACCTTGTGCATGACATTTCCCTGAGATTCACCCTTACCTCAAAGCATGCATCCTTGGTATTTGCGAGTGTAGCAAACAGCAAACTAAAAGCATCATTGTAGCTTACTAATGGCCATGCTGAATGGGACCTCAAGAGATCTGCAAGAGGAGGGAGAGAGCTTGAGGCAGATGTTTAGGTGACAGAAGGGTGTGCGTGTGTGTGTGTCTCTCTCTCTCTCTCCATCTCTCTCTGTGTAACTGTGTGTGTGTGTGTGTGTGTGTCTCTCTCTCTCTCTCTCCATCTCTCTCTGTGTAACTGTGTGTGTGTGTGTGTGTGTGTGTGTGTGTGCGTGTGTGTGTGTGTCTCTCTCTCTCCATCTCTCTCTGTGTAACTGTGTGTGTGTGTGTGTGTGTGACTTTGCCCTCCCCTCTTTGGCTCCAGGCCAGAACCCTCAGGGCAGCATGTGAATGGAGGTGGAGAAGTCTGCCACTGCTGCTGCTGCTACTGCTGCTGCTGCTGCCACTGCCGCTGATGTGGCTGAGGAAGAGGGAAGAGTCACCACTAGCGTCTGCCTGCCTGTCACTCTCAGAACCATGGCCAAGGGAGAGAGAGCGGCCGCTGAGGGCTCACAGGCTGGCAAGCTCATGCTGCAGCACCCCAAGACCCCCTTCACCAAAGTCCCACTCCAGGTATGATTCCAGCTAGCCGCAGTGTTTTCTGTTTGTTTGTCTGTTGTTTGTTTTGTTGTTTGTTTGTGTATGGATGGTGTGGATCTGTTTCTGTTGGAAATGTCACTGGTGAGTGGATGTTGTGTGAAACAGCACTGGCGGATAGATTATTGTTCCATTTTAGCTGTAAATGCAAAAAAAAATCAACAAAAAAAAACATAAAAACCTCTTTGTGATGATTTATGTGAAAATGGAACACAAACTTCTGTGGAGTATTTTTTGAGACATTTGATATCGGTATTGGGGGAAAAAAAAGAAATCTTGTCCGAAATAAAGATAACAAAGCTCGACCACAAGTATGCCGCCGTATACATGTGTGAGACGAGAAGAGTCTGGTTGTGTCACGGCAGATGGAACTTTGCCTATGAAAATATGTGGAATGGTATGTTTTAATGAATACATGGAATGCTAACTTAATAGAATGCTTATTGATGCCTTTTCCACTGTAACTGCCCAGGGGCTTCCAATGCTCAGCGATCAAATACACTGAGGCATATCAGTAAAAAGAATAAACAAATCATATAACATGAACAGGGTATGGAAGAGTGTGAAACTCACTAGATGTGCAGGATTTACCTCGCTGGACTACGATACTGTGTGGCTATAAATTACTTTAATGCATAAATGAGAACTAGAGATTGAACCACACAGGTTCCATCTATCTTGAAGAGACAGAGTTGTCATAGTAATTTTAACTGAGGGTCGAACCCAATTAACCTGTGTGACATTTGTGGAACATGGGACTTGAAACAAGATGTCAGTGACATTCAGAAGATTAACCCTTGCTGATTGAATTGGCATCTGTCATCGTCAAGAGCCTGTCCACATAGCTGACTTCAGTGGGAGCTGTCATGAATTGTGTTGCACAGTTGGACAAATGTGTTCAGCTGTGGTGCTCTGATGTGTCAGACGATAGTTAAGATATGAGAGTAGAATTCAGCATCAAACCTTCCTCATAGCCCCCTCATAGCATCAATCATCACGAAGAGATCAAAGAGGCTTTGCCTGTGTGTCTGTGTGTGTGTGTGCGTGCATGTGTGTGTGAGTGTGTGTGAGTGTGTGTGTGAGTGTGTGTGTGTGTGTGTGTGTGTGTGTGTGTGTGTGTTTGTGTGTGTGTATGTGTGTGTGTGTGTGTGTGTGTGTGTGTGTGTGTGTGTGTGTGTGTGTTTGTGTGTGTGTGTATGTGTGTGTGTGTGTGTTTATGTTTTTATAGCAGATAAAACTGTTCAACTGATGGACCACACACACACTTAAAAAATAAATAAACGTGAGCAAACACATGATGGCAACAGTGATAAAATGTTTTTTCTCTGGGTGGATGTTATCCAACAGTATCCTCTGCAATGTGACTTTCACCAGCAGCTAGTCACATCAGGACACCTTAAGAAGACCAGAGAAGCTGTCAAGCTCTATAGTCTGTTTGGCCCTGGGATGCAAAGCCAAGGGGATATTCAAGGGGAATGTGTTGCTAGTTTATGTCAATTATGTATGGAGAATGCATTAATGCCCCTGCTGTCATTGTGTGTCTTCTCATGATAGCCTAGCGTCAGCATGGCTCTTTAGGGGCATCCATTGCTGGGGTTAGGTATTACTGAGCTCAAACCTACACGTTACTGTTTAGTGGTGAGATGATGTTTCAGTAGGGATACCTAGATGGCTAGTACCATTAGATAGTCAGTAACAGAGCTTACTGTAGGCTACATGACATAAGCAGTCGCTTGGGGTACCAGCATCCATGGTGGGTGCACATATTTATAAAAAAAAGGACAGCACCCACAAACAGACCCCCTGACTGTGTGTGTGTGTGTGTGTGTGTGTGTGTGTGTGTGTGTGTGTGTGTGTGTGTGTGTGTGTGTGTGTGTGTGTGGGTGTGTGTGTGTGTTCAGGAAGCATACAGTCAGAAGCGGGTTGATTCTGTTTAAATAAGAGAGTAGGATTTACATGGGTGATGTCTCAGTGATGCAGAGATGGAGGATGTAGCAGTATGAGACAGTGAATATGTAAGGGATAATGTAGTAGGCTATAGTCTGGCGGTCATTATCTCAAATAAATCCCGACGGGACGAACAGGACCTCGACGCGCAGCGGAGGGTCTTGTTTCATCCTGAAGGGATTTATTTTTAGATAATGACCCCCGACTCTAAATTATGCCGCTTATTATACGGTTACTTGCCAGGCAAAACGGTAGAAGACTTTCCTCCAAAATATGTTTCGTGATTTCCGCCAAGAAAAAATAGTTCTTCACGCAAACAGAACTTTTAAGTTTCAGGTGTTGCGTAGCAACCCAGTACTTGCTGACTTCAAATAACAATGATAATGACTGATACTAAAAATGACCGGACTTCTTGCGGAATGACAAGAAAGATGTGAATTATTATTATTAGAAGCACAAAACCAGTTGCCAATGACAGCGTACGGACCTGCGAATGTTGGGGTGGCCCATTCAAATCAACGGAACATTTTGGAACAGTCTGAAGAGCCGTATAATAATACAGTTGAATTAACATTATGAATCCTGCAATGGTAATGTGTAATGTGAATACTTCCACACTGATCATTATGGAGGACATTTCAGTTGTATGCAGTGTATGTTATTTATATTTGATGATTAATAATCGATGATGATTTGCTGTGGTGAGGTGGTAAATGTTTCCCTAGTGATGACGCAATAGATGTTTCTAATGTTAGCCTGAAAGGCCTAATGAAATTGTGGACGTATTAAAGTAGGCTAGAGACAGTTTAAGTCTACATAGCAGTAATTCAAAAGTTGATGTAATGTCATGATAAGATAGTGAGGAGATAAAGGATATTTCTAATGTTTCTAATGGATCAGATGGTGGAAGATTCAGTAGTGAGGAGATAAAGGATGTTTCAAATGTTTCTAATGGTAATCAGATGTTGGATGATTCAGTAGTGAGGAGGTAAAGGATGTTTCAATGTTTCTAATGGTATTCAGATGGTGGATGCTACAGTAGCTGTAAGGCAGGATAGGGGACATATCAGAGTGATGAGATGATGGCTGTTCCAGTGGCACTGAGATGGTAGATGTTGCTGTACTAATGAGGGAGTGTGTGCCTGCGTGTGTGTGTGTGTGTGTTTTAGGGTTTTACAGAGTGTGAAAAATAAACGTCTCTCTGGAGATTTCTCTTCAGCCTGTCCCGGTGGGCTGCTGAGGTTTCCAGTTGGTACTCGTGAGCCATGCTGGTTGGTGTGTTGGCATGTCAGTGTTTGTGCGGTTTTAATCTCTTAAGACTGCATTAGACTTCTGTTTTCTAATCTGTTTCACTGTATGTTGACTAAGTGGAAACATCTGGCATTGCAACTGCCGCTTTCTTTTATTTCTGCACCTTTTCATGACACATTAAGTGTAACCGCTGATATTTATAGCATACTGGGTATTCCGTGATTTAAGATATTTACTGCGAGGCTTTTTGATGAGAACATTATGTGCATGACTTTACATAACAGGGTTGGCTGAAGTCATTCTGTGACATCAAATGAAAAAACAGCAAGGACAAATCCTGCTTATGATAAACCTTTAAACTGCTTATCATTTTATCTAACCAGATTTGTCCCCCAGCCTGTGTGCGCACATAGCAATCTGCTGAGAGAGACAACGGCAATGTTAAAGTTAAAACATTCATCGGAGTGGGACAAATCACGGAATTACCTGAATGTTGAATGATGTGGACTTCCATGCTTCCAAGGTGGTCGGCGAGCCTCCTGTTTTGGGTTTTATCCAAATATCCAAACTGTCACAGTCAGAATATTTGTGTTGATGTGTCTGTGTGTGTGTGTCTGTGTGTGTGTGTGTGTGTGTGTGTGTGTGTGTGTGTGTGTGTGTGTGTGTGTGTGTGTGTGTGTGTGTGTGTGTGTGTGTGTTCGTAGCCATTGTGAACGGAATGGGCACCCGGTTTCTCAGAATCAGAATCAGAATCAGAATCAGATCAGAATAGTTTTTATTGCCAAGTAAGTTTACGCCTACCAGGATTTGCTTTGACATATTGGTGCAGACACTACACATAAAATCATGATAAGTACTACAGAACAAAAGGAAAATAATATATAAAATATATAAAAAATATATATTTAAAAGATATTGAAAGTTAGTTTTAAAAGAATATGAAGTGGAGGAGCTGTGCAGTCTAACCGCCTCCGTGTTGTGGGAGCTTGGCCCCACTGGGCGCTATGTAGCACAGAGGGCTCAAAAATGGCTGCCCAGTCACCAGAGGATATCCTGTTTATGTCTCCTGTGATAAGTCTGGTCAACTCTTATCTGGTGAGAAGGGAAGTACCCTTTCTTTTTCTTGACTTGTGCAGATATTAACATGCCTGTGTAATCTATCAAGCACTGCAGAAATGCTTTGGGACAGACTTATGCAATGCCTCAGTATTATCCAAACATTTCAGCACAATTTTGCTGTCATCTCGATGTCTCCGGTTTCCTTGGCAAAGGTACTAGAAAATACAAATGATCACTTTGATTATCGAGCACTGCAAAGCTCGTTGTTTTAGTCGGTAATACTTCCTGCTTGAAAGTGGTGAAGGTAATAGAACGTTTCTAAAATGTTACTGCCATCTGAGACATGAATAAGGATGTAAAAAAGGTCAGAATAAGAATCTGAGGCTGAACTGAACTGGAATAGGTCCTTACTCGTATAATTTCTCACTGGTCATTTTTAAACAAGACAGCACCAAACTTTATTAAGCAACTTATAATATAGCTTATAAGCAAGTATAATATAACTTATGAGCAAGTATAATATAAAAGTCAACCACCTTTAAACAGTTATGCCGATAAAAGTGCCAGGTAAATCAAATACATTTTTAATCTCCCAAATCTTTGAACGTGCAGTACCGACAACAATCAAATAATACACAGTGAGCACACCTGTGTCTGTGCCAGAGTGTAGCGTGGAAGCAAACACACCTGTGTCTGTGCCAGAGTGTAGCGTGGAGGCAAACACACCTGTGTCTGTGCCAGAGTGTAGCGTGGAAGCAAACACACCTGTGTCTGTGCCAGAGTGTAGCGTGGAGGCTAACACACCTGTGTCTGTGCCAGAGTGTAGCGTGGAAGCAAACACACCTGTGTCTGTGCCAGAGTGTAGCGTGGAGGCTAACACACCTGTGTCTGTGCCAGAGTGTAGCGTGTAGTGGAGGCAAACACACCTGTGTCTGTGCCAGAGTGTAGCGTGGAGGCTAACACACCTGTGTCTGTGCCAGAGTGTAGCGTGGAGGCTAACACACCTGTGTCTGTGCCAGAGTGGAGCGTGGAAGCTAACACAGCAGCATTCCAGAGACTCGAGCAAGGCAGCCCTGTAGCCGTCGCAGCCATTTTAACATCTCAGTCTGTTCTGTGTGCCATTGGAACAACTGCTCTAGGTCCTCTGATTTACCCTTGGCCATTTAATACGTTTGGCATTCAAGAATGGTGAGGAGGTAAAACCTGACTTGAGTGTGTAGCTTTCTCTTTCTCTCTCTCTTTTGCCGTCATTGCTCTATCACTTTCTCTCTCTTTCTCTCTCTGTCTTTCTCTCTCTCTTTTTCTCTCACTCCCTCTCTCTGTCTCTCTATCTTGCTCTTTGAACTGCCACCCAAGCAATTCCCCATATTTTAAACGATTACATGGAAACCTCCTTGGAATTGTAAATGTTGAAACCATTAATTTTTTTTTCTGAGTGGATGAGGAGGGAAACGGAGAAAGAAAAGAAAAATAAGGAGGGAAATGAAAAAAAGAAAAAAGAAAATCAACTGGTTAATTACAGTTTCTTTTGAAGAAAGGGATGGAGTAGCACACACTGGCCTTAGTGGTGGTTACCCCTGGAGTTCTGAGAGCTGAGCCTGAAAAGCCCTGAGGGGGGGGTTAAGAGGTTGGGTCTCCAGAGAGGGAGAGAGAGACAGAGAGAGAGGGAGAGAGAGAGAGAGAGAGAGATAAAGAGAGAGAGAGAGATAAAGAGAGAGAGAGAGAGAGAGAGAGGGAGAGAGAGAGAGACAGAGAGAGAGAGAGAGAGAGAGAGAGAGAGAGAGGGAGAGAGACAGAGAGAGAGAGAGAGAGGGTAGAGCTTTTCAATGCAGTGGAAGCGAATGGATGAGAAGAGAAGTGCTTATTTATTGGGAGATGAAGGGAGACGGCTGGAGGTTTACGGTGCCTCTGTGTGTGTGTGTGTGTGTGTGTGTGTGTGTGTGTGTGTGTGTGTGTGTGTGTGTGTGTGTGTGTGTGTGTGTGTGTGTGTGTGTGTGTGTGTGTGTGCATGTGTGAGTGTGTGTGTGTGTGTGCGTGTGTGAGTGTTGAATTTTAGTGCGTGTGTGTCTCTCGATGCCTGTCATAAGTAGAAGGGTTTCCAGAGGGGTGGTTAGGGTTTCCTTTAATGTGTAATGACTACCCCCATATAAACACTTTCTCCCTCTCCCTCACACACACACACACACACACACACACACACAACCATCAACAACCATCGGATACCAAATTTACTCATGCATATCCACAGAAATGCCTTCCCAGACATAGGTTAGGCAGCTCTTGAGTGTGTGAATAGCGTTTATTATTCGGAAAACACAAATAGATGCACTTCATTTATACACACATGAATAACACACATACGATGGCACACAGGACGTTGCTGACAGAAACTGGGAATGGCCTCCGCCTAGGCTTTTTCCAATGGTGGGTGAGACCAAAATGATGTGTGTTTGTGTGTGTGTGTGTGTGTGTGTGTTTGTGTGTGTGTGTGCCTCCATGTCTTCCTGATAACCACAGCCTAAACCCAGCGCAACCAGAGCCCTCTCTCTCTCTCTGATCTGCTAGTCTATCTCGAACATCAACAACACGGCCAGCCCCACTAGGAGAACAGCCCTTTTCATACTGGCTAAAGGGTGGGGGGAGGGGTATGATGATAAGGTATTGCCATCGAACGGTCACCCATTTTTTTTTGTGATCAATTTTTTATTGACACCATTTATGCAGTCAAGACATTCCTGCAGTTACAACATGCAAGACAAAAGTATATCAGAACATTATTTCCATTTATCATCTGGCGTACTCGGTCCCTCATTTTAAGGGTGGGGTGGGGGAGTCTAAAGTGGGTGTGGGGGGTGGTGCCATTGAGGCGGATCGGGGTGGGGGTAAACGGCAACTTTCTCAAAACATAAAGACAGATGATGTTCATATCATCTTAAGAACATAGAACACCCACGGGGTAGTCATTAACATGCCTGGAGAGTTCTAGAAGGATCTCTGTGAAGTAGCAGACCTTGATGTAAACCCCCGTGATTTATTATTGCTGAGTTAACAGAGCCGTGAGCATCAGAACTGTGGCGTCTCTCGACAGACGTCCGCCAAAAAAACCTTCTCCTTCATCTTCCAGTAATTTGTGGCTTTGAGTGCCTGTGCTGAGGCCTCTCACAGGCTTGATCTTAAAGGCCAAAGTGAAACCGTGTCTTCTTCAGTCATCTTTGTCACACATCTTTGAATGATCAAACGCTAGCAAGGAATCTCAATTATTTCTTCTGTTTTTCCAGATCTGTAATTATATCTCCAGTGGTTCATTAACATCAGAGACTTGTCATTTTGTTCATGCAAAAAACGTAACCTTCATCTAACATTCTTTGACAGAATGATCTATCAAGCCCTCTTCATGTTTCTGAGATAATTGATTGAAGTTTATACATCTATGTATTAGTTATATAGTCTCATATGTATATTGAATGACTGCCTACATACCCGAAATCATAAAAATGAATGTCATTATTGACAAGGTTCTGTTTTTTCTCATAGACCACAGTGGAACAGAAGCTCTCGCTCAGCAGTAAGATATGTTTCGCCATCGGAGGAGCGCCCAATCAGGTCGCAGGAAGCGCCACTGCATTCTTCCTGCAGATCTTCCTCCTGGATGTTGCCCAGGTAACAGCTGGGAGTTCTATCTGCATCACCTAGAACTTTCTCTGTATGTCATCGATTCATCCTGAGGCATTTATTTAAGAATCTAATTATCAGTTGGGGTTCTATAATTGTTAAAGTAGAAATTGATGAATTGTCAACTTAATCTCTCTCGGGGGGAACTGGCTTTGTCTGTTATCTGTTCAATGGCTTCCTCTGGGGGTTGGTGACTGACCCTCTGTCACCTGCAGATAAACCCTTTCCAGGCCTCAATGGTCCTCTTCATCGGCAAGGCCTGGGGTGCCTTCACCGATCCCGTCGTTGGCTTCTTCATCACCAAAAGCAGATGGACTAAGATTGGACGTTTGATGCCATGGTGAGTGAAAAGTCCCACCTTTTTTCCTCCAGAAAAATGTACCAAACCCTTAATCGTGACACAATTTACAATGTAATATTTTCATTGAAGTGAATGCAGCCGACATGTAAAGATGAACAAATCCTAACGATTTAGATACAATTACTTCCATAAAATAGCATACGTAACCCACCCAAAAGATGAATCCGAACTTCATATAAAGACACAAATTCTTTCTTTAAATGCATTTAGGCTATCTAAAGGTGAACCAATTCTCAGGTTACTTGGACAATAATAAGCAGTTCTTAGCCTCATATGCAGCAATAATATGCCCCTCATCCTTAATCTACAGCACACAGTTACTTTCATAAAACTGCATACAATTACAACCGACCCAAAATATTTAACATTGATTACTAAGTGTTTAGAGCACTGACTAGCTTTGTAACACACACTTCGTAACATCTCATCTGTTCCAGTATGGAGCCAGGCCCACCAAGAATGTACACTCTTATAGGGTATAACATCACACTCGCGGAGAGAGGAAGTTGTTAGGCGTTTCATGTCCTGGGCATCTTGTTTGATCATGTCTGCCTCGTTCCTGTGGGAATGCCATGGGTTTGTTGTCCTAGTGTCCCTTTGCACCATCTCAGGAAGGTGAAGATAACACACCAGGCTAATCTCATGGAGGGCTGTTCTCATTCTCCGTCTTAAGGGGGAAAGTCCTAACTGTGTTCTGTGTTATTTAGGTTATTTATTTATGGCAAACTAAGTAACATGTTAGGTTTTAACAACATTTTAACGACATTTCAAGTACCGTTTTTTAGGTTAGGTTTAAAAACATTTGAAATGATAGGTTGATATTTTTAGTAGCCTTTGTGTAATTTAATACAAATTACATAGGAGTAAAAGTGCTCGCCTGTAAAAAGTTAATTAGAAGCCATGGTTAATGACTTAATGAATATAAATGTACTTGTTAAACAAACAAACAGTGAGGCTAAATACTCAGCCGGGCTAGTTGGATGGTTTCCATTTGTTGGAGTCTGTGCTACCTTTTCCAGTTCCCTCGTCAATAGATTTGACAAGCAGAAGGTAGCCTTATGCATAGACTTGTTTTTTTTATCAGTGATCTGCTGACAGGGTAGACCACTAAACAGTTAGGTTCAATTCTAGAACCTCTTGATGGAAGGTTGGTGTTTGGGGGTGGGTGGAGGGGGGGGGGGGGGTCAGTCTCTGTGTTTGTGTTTGTGGTTGGATAGTTGGGGGTGGGGGGTGGGGGCTGAGGGGGTCAGTTAGGTGGGGGCATAGACACGTCTATGGGTGGGGGCTTTGGGCTCTTTTTATAGGCATTGCATCACATCCTGTGAGCCATCTTACAGAACATTCGAACCAGGCCATTCAAACAGCCCCACCTCTCTCTCTCTCTCTCTCTCTCTCTCTCTCTCTCTCTCTGTTAGTGTTTCTCTATGTTAACCCCTCTGCATGGGTACCCTTTGTATGGCTGGACAATCACAGGCATGGCTCGCAGTGCAACCGGGGGGACCTGGACAGTGCCAGAATTGGCCGCTACCTCTCTCTTTCTCTCCTTTCCTTTCTCTTTCTCTTTCTGCTTTTGTCCTTTGCTTCCCTCTGTTGTTTTATCTCACCCCCACACACCCCCCACACACACACACACACTCCCATCATAACCCCAGGGGAAATGAACGATAGGACCTGGGGTTCAGTCTGGATGGCTGCAGGACCTTTAAAGCTGGATGAGGTCAGTTAGGAAAGCGTGACCCTTTCAAACAGATCTCTTCAGCTCTCTTCAGGTGGTTTGTGACGTGTAGACAAATAAATTGAGATTCTGAACAAATGTCACCATCACTGTTTTGAAAAGAAGAGTGCTGATCCGCACAGGATTTGTTGTGTGCCATCCTGCAAGTATACCAGAGGGATCACCATCATGGGATCATCATGTCATTGAACAGCAGGGTTGCGTGAGGGGAAGATTTCACTAAACAGCAGCAGGGCTATAATAAAGTGATGATGCTTTTGAGCTTGGGAAAAACACAAACAAGTGTGTTTTAGTCAAATGACGTACACACTCCACCACGGTTTTAGAGATGTTAGAGTTCTGGGAAATTTCTCTGATTTCATACATGGGGCTAGCTTTACTCCACAGCCTTTGTGGAATTTGGCGGTGGTGGGGTGGTGTGTGTGTGTGTGTGTGTGTGTGTGGCGACAGGCCTGGAGTCACTCGCTGAACAGCTTTTTCAGTGGTGATGAATTAGTCATTGTGGATTGTCTCCTCTTTGAGTAGTCAGCTTCAGCGGCGGTCACACCACCACAGACCTCCTCCGTTACACTTCAGCCATGCAACTGGCCCTCTCCCCATCCCAGTACACACAGGGTTGGGCAAGCGGTGGGTTGCATTAAACATAGGAGCAGCATCCTCTCCCACATCCTGAAAAGATGCGCTAAAGCTGCATGAATCCACCCAGTGGAGGCACATAAGCCACCGCGTCCCTGTTTGTCCTTGAAGGCCGTTGGTGTTAGGAGCGATCTTGTGGTTTAGAGGATTACGCTTAGGGTTTGCTGTCATGTCCGCAGAAACCCGGCGACAGTTCGTCCTCAGACACACAGCACACATCACTGTCGTCTCAAAAGACCTAATCTGTTGTCTCTCTTTCTGCTGCGTCTTGTCATGTCAGCTGCATAGATATCCACGTCATTTAGCTCTGCCTGCGAGTGCGACCAAATAGAAAAACAGTTGGGAGAAATGATCATTCAATTCAATTCAATTCAATTCAATTCAATTCAATTCAATTCAATTCAATTCAATTCAATTCAATTCAATTCAATTCAATTCAATTCAATTCAATTCAATTCAATTCAATTCAATTCAATTCAATTCAATTCAAGTCAAATAGGTTTTTGGTCTATTTGGCCTATTAAGAATTTTAAGTACTAAACATAGAAGTAGAAACAACAAGGAGAAGAATATGTTGATAATGATGAATATAAAAGAAATAAAGATAAAAGCACTGTGCCAAAACACATATACACAGACATAAATTACTCTCAACAAAACATTAAAAAAAGTTAATTACATACAACGATAAAGAGAAGAGAACTGAATAAATAATCACAGTTTTAGTTTAAATATGATGCGTATGTAATAATAATTCATATTTATATAGCGCTTTTCTAAACACTCAAAGACGCTTGTATGTATGTAAGGTGGAAAGTGTTTATGGGCTGAGACATGACGGTCCCTCTCATGTTTCAGGATGGTGGGGTGCACTCCCTTTGTGGTGGTGTCCTACTTCTATCTCTGGTTCGTCCCGCCCTTCGCCAACAGCAAGTTCATGTGGTATCTAGGCTTCTACTGCCTCTACCAGACCCTCATCGCGGTAAGATGATCCCCCCCTCAGAGTTAATGAGCAGTCTGTCTTTTCTCGTTGTGTCTCATTCCCAAGTATGTTCTCCTCCCCCTTTTTGATTCCCACAGATCACAAGTTATATATTCATATTCATATTCAAGTCCTAAAGCTATTCATCTAATTCAGAATTGGAGTTGGATCTATGCTTCGCACTAAAATTGCACTTAACTGAATTTCGTATAAAGATTGAACTGTCATTAACAGGGTGGGTTTACTCCACTGTCAACTTCTGTTAAGGCTGTCCCCCCCCCCCCCCCACCCCTCCTTCCTGAGTTGGTTTCCCATCATACCTGTGGCAGAGTATCAGTTTTCTCAGGGTATTCTAACTGTTGAGAAAATGAGTGTTCCCTCTCTGTTTTCCTCGGAGATAGAAGACTTATCTGTCCTGTCTGATTCCCCTGGAGATAGCATTTTGCGTCTATATGCACGGGATCTTCCAACAAACCTGGCTATCTTTGCCACTTTGTCTACTGTGCTTTTGACTCTTCCTCAATTCACTGAAACAACCAGCAATAAAGCAAACTACCAACAGCCCCTCAGGAACAGCAGTTTGCTCTTTGTAGATAAAGGCTCCTTTAGTCAACAGGAAGACGGGAGATAAGCAGACATTTCTTCATGGATCCTATCTGCTGCAGCCACAGCCAGACCATCAGGGGATAGGAGAGCAACTCACTTATACTAAAGTTACGTCAGTGAATCAAAATACCTTACAGTTGGTCCTCTTTTGATGCGGTCGGGGCTGAGATTTATCTTTGTTTTGCACCATCACTAGGGTCTGGCTGGAGTCTCTCTCCCCACTGCTAGTGATCTCAAAACCCCACTGGCATGTGAGAGAGCCCCATGCTTGCCGCAGTATGCTGCACTATATAATGATAAGTCACTGTAACTGCTTGATAAGTATATGGTGAGCCTCGCCAGCAGATTGGCTAAATACTAGTTGCCTGTTTTAGTTTGGGCCATTGTCTTATACCAGCGAGGTTTGGAAACAACAGCTGTCAGCCCATTTTAATGTTGTATGCCTCTGTCAATAAAAACAAGAGGAGGGAATACACTTCAGGGGTAATGTTGCCCACTTGTCATGTCTCAGG
>NC_137921.1:66195192-66332692 GCF_963457725.1 Sprattus sprattus | reverse complement strand
CTCAGCCTCCTCTCACTCACTCTCTCTCTCTCTTTCAGGTCCTCTCAGCCTCCCTCTCACTCACTCTCTCTCTCTCTTTCAGTGTCTCTCAGCCTCCTCTCACTCACTCTCTCTCTCTCTTTCAGTGTCTCTCAGCCTCCCTCTCACTCACTCTCTCTCTCTCTTTCAGTGTCTCTCAGCCTCCTCTCACTCACTCTCTCTCTCTCTTTCAGTGTCTCTCAGCCTCCTCTCACTCACTCTCTCTCTCTCTTTCAGTGTCTCTCAGCCTCCTCTCACTCACTCTCTCTCTCTCTTTCAGTGTCTCTCAGCCTCCCTCTCACTCTCACTTGCTCTCTTTTAGTGTCTCTCAGCCTCTCTCTAGCTCCTCCAGTGTCTATCTCTCTCTCTCTCTCACGCTCTTTCAGTGTCTCTCAGTCTCTCTCTCTCTCTCTCTCTCTCTCTCTCTCTCTCTCTCTCTCTCTCTATGCTGAGATCCAGAATAGCTATAGTTGATAAGCGGCAGACACATTGTTTTTTTTTGAGTGTGCTTGAGAGTAGCTTTTTCTCAAACCCAGAAGCTTTGTTCCAGCCCACAAAAGACTGTCTAGTTTGCAACTGACATTTATCCTGACACCTCAAAGGGATTGTTATTACTCTGAAGTTCTCACGATGACAGGATTTCATTAACACATGTTCATTTGTGTGTGAGTTTCTCACTGTGACAGAATAGCATTAACACGGGTTCATTTGGGTGTGAGTTTCTGATCCTGTGTTTATTTTTTTCAGCTGGTGCAGAGTAATTTTGTCCTCTTCTGCACTTACGCTGTGGACCTGCGAGATCACTTCCAGAACATTGTTCTGACCATTCTGGTGAGAATATAATAAAACATATATATATAATATAATATATATATACGTATATATCACTCTATGGACACAAAGCCATATTTATACATAGGTATGTTACCTTTCACTGACTGCACCAATGTGATGACTATAGCAGTAATGTTGGTGACAATGAAAAACACTCTGAATATGGTTAATACATTTGAATAGGGTTGAAAAAGTGGAGATCAATACAATTGTTTTAGTCAGTTGATGAGTTGTGGTGCACAGAATTAATTCTCAAAACCCTATATACAGATACCGTATACATTCCAAAATATCAGGACAAAGAGTCCTGCCGCCTGTCTGGTCTATCTAAAGAAACAGTTCTCTACAAACGTGCTCAGCTAGCCTACTACTTAACGTCATGGCCTGGTCGAGTGTATTGATCTGCTATTACTGGACATTGACCTCATGAAGCCAGGGGTTGATGGAAGAAAGAGGCAGTGGACTCCATCTTATGTTACACTACCGAACACAGCTCTCAAGGTGTTGAGGGGATGAACAGAGCAAACAGGAACTTAACAAATCTCAATCGCAATTTATCCCTAAAAAGATCTCCGTTGCTTTGCCTCCTCTAGATCTCAGCTGTGGTGAGCATCCCGTTTTGGCAGTGGTTCCTTGAGAGGTTTGGCAAGAAGATGGCAGCTTTCTGTGGCATCACGGTAAGCACGGCGAATGGCTTTTTAGTTCTTCTGGCGGTGTTGACTGTGGGGAACCCAGCAGCTTGTCCCAGCCCAGCTTCATGTGGACATGGGAACTGAGATTGATGACAGCAAAAACATGCAACATTTAACACGTCGTCACATGTCTGTCTGGGACAGAGACACTGTTAAACAATAACTGACAGGTGCAGTGTTTACACAGTTGTGACATAAAAATGAAGGGCCTGGTTAAAATATGTAGATTTAATGGGGAATAGGACACACTGTTTCTATTTTGCCGTATTATAAAAATAAAAAAAAAGGATTTTAAAAAGGATTTTTCTATTTTTAAATAATATGTATAGCTCAATTCCAGTTAATTTCATATTAAGTAAGGTTTCATATTTTGTATTCTTGGTTATGTGTTGGCTTTGGGTCTCTTAAACTGCGGACCCCTGATAGGTCCCAAAACCACTTTGCATCATTGCAGTAAAACGACATTGCTTAGGCAGTGTCGCCCTGCTGTGGACAATGCTGGTATTACATCCACTTCTCTGAGGGACATTTCACTTGGAGAGATTTATATGTTCATCCAAGGCCCTAAATCACAGTTGACAGACATATAATCACTCAACATATCCTCATGTATAGTTGTCTTTCTTTTACAGTGGATCATGCCCTTCACCGTCATGCTGGTATTCATCCCAAACCTGGTCGTGGCTTATGTGGTGGCCGTCTCGTCTGGCCTCAGTGTCGCCGCCTCGCTGCTGTTGCCATGGTAACCGCCAAACACCTGCCCAAAAAGACCACATGCTGCCCAATCCCCACCCCACCCCCTCCCCCCCCACTCCCCTTCAACCCCTTCCACAAAAACATTAAAGTTTAAAGTTTCAAAGGCCAAGTTAGGGGGAAACTGTAATTTGAATCATGTCTGTATAGGTAGCTTCCTCCTGGTTACGGCCATGCTGGCAGTCATGCATGTAATGGCTATAGCAACATTGTCATTAGCATCGCCGCCCCACTCAGTTTTGCGCCGCTCGTGCTAGTGATGTCATGCCCATGAAGGGGAAAAGCTGCATAGAACTCTGCAGGGAGCTCCATCGCGGTGTTTATCTGCCGTAATGCCTCTGTCTGTGCTCCTCAACCACGGCACTAATAACTCCCCTACCTCACAAATGACAGGGATAAAAGGATGTGGGGTATTTATTTTGGGAAGGAAGGGGGCTCTCCTTGGTGTAGTGGGGGCTGGCTATATACATTAAGCAAATTACTTGATTTAATACACGTTACTGTTGCAACGAGTGTTTGATAGCGCTTTCTGGACTGTGTTCACTGTTGCCATGGCTAGAGCTGTAAAGTGATGACAGGGGATTTCTTGTCTGTGGTGTTTTTGCGGTGGTCCAGGTCAATGCTTCCTGATGTGGTGGATGACTTCAGGCTGGCGAACCCTTTCTCCAAGGGACACGAGGCCATCTTCTACTCCTTCTACGTGTTCTTCACCAAGTTTGCTGCCGGAATCTCACTCGGAGTCTCAACACTTTGTTTGGAGTGAGTCGAGTGATTTTTACCCCTTCTGAACTCTGCGTTAACTTTGCATTAACAAATACAATTGTACAAAAAAAATCATGCCCTGTGTTGATACTCCAAGTTTATCCATATCTAATGGTAATACACTACGACACATTCATTTGTATTTTGCATTAAGACCAAAACATTGCCTGTCTCTGGCACATTGTTAATGTGTTCCCTTAAAAAATGATGAAGGTGATTCTGACTGTTTTGCTCACGTTTGACCAAATGTTTTGTCCCCATGATGACAGGTTTGCTGGATATGACACAGGAGCATGCCGGCAACCCCCTCCAGTGGCGTACACACTGAAGCTTCTGATTGGTGCAGCCCCTGTGGCTTTCATTGTGACTGGACTGATGATTCTTCTCCTGTACCCAATCAGTGAGGACGTACGACTTCGGAACAAGCTGGCCCTGGAGAACCTCAGGCTGCAGCCTGTGTAGGGCTACTATAAGGCCAGGAATGTTGACTCCTATAATCCCCAATGTATAACCATGTAACATCATACTTCAACATTTAAATAACTTTTAAACTCTTGCTGGAAATGACAGCAAAACTTGAGAACAATCCTTGGGGACACTCAAGTTGGTGACCTTGCGTTGACCTTTGCTACAGGTGTTTTGCCTTCTGAAGTTTCAGTTCTTGGAAAAGCAAGCCCTCTAGGAAGGTAATTGGGCATCCATCCCAGGTCCCTAAGAGAATACATGTGCAGCATATTAGCTACTGAACTGAAAACATATTTTTTACATTCCAGTCTTCAGCTGGGATGGGCTGTGTTAGTGTATATTACACTGTGGAACAGAAATACTACTAATAGATCATGTTTTTGTGTAAACTTTTAAGTTTGTTTCTGTATTTTCACAAGAACTTGTAAGGTGGGTTGTTATTATTACACAAGGATTGTATTATGATCTTGGATTAAAGATATAACCAATAATTATGAAGATTCAGCTACTTCTTGTTATACATGGCAAAGTCCTCACGTCTATCAATTCTGGTATATCAATAAACTGCCTGTCAATCATGTGATCTCTTGGAGAACACTGAGGATGGGTGTGGGGGTTGGGAACCTGTATTCTGCTTCATATTCTGACTTACATAATGAAATAATATATTATAATGCATATGCGGAATAGCGATACTCTGATAAATCACAATATTTGTTTTCAGCGGTGTGTAAGTAGTTGGGATCAAATAAGAACTTCATTTGTGGTTGATACAAATATAATTTATTATTCCTGAAGAATCATGTAACATGAAAGGTTTATCCTGAACGGATAAAACATAAGGTGTACTGTACCCTACTGGCCAATAGGCTATGACCAGGCACTCCAGTACGCTCATTCAATGTTTAAAACAAACGAATGAACAAACAACTAATATTGACTTGAATGTACAGCCAAACGCTATCACAGCTCTGTAGTAAAAACAATCGTATGTAATTGTTCAATGACATAACCTTCAAAAAATATTTTTTTATTTCGAGTGTAAGAAAATAAACTTTTGATATGTTATGAGGAGCAGGTCTTCCAAGTGCTTCCCACACTTCCTACCATTCTGATTAGAACTTAGAGGTGGGAACCTTCGGTCATAAACAGAAGTTCTAAGGGGAACGGACTCTTGTGTGTGTGTGTGTGTGTGTCTGTTTGGTTTGTTGGCTTCTCAGTCTTCCCCACAGCCGGCCAGCTGTCTCTCTGAGCACGAGTCCTCCATGCCTCCGTGTCCTTTCAAAGGGAACTTCCTCTTCCCATTCCTGATGGTGAGCTGCTCGCCATGCTTGAACGTCAGTGGTACGAAGCCCTCTGCGTCGGCAACAAGGACTATCCACAGAGGACCTGAAAGAAAACCACACAAACGCTCAGATTAAAGGTGCCTGAAATAAACGATTTGGTGAATAATCGTACTTTATTATCTTGTAAGAAAAATGTACCTCCAGAAGCAATTAACTGATCTCTTTGTTTACATGTTGAGTCACTAAATATATAGGTTATACCATTTCAGTTTCTTGGTCACATCAGTGCAGGTAAATGTAACGCTCATATTAATCAAAAGGACTTACTTCATTTAAATCATTAAATCAAAAAAAATTATCATTTTAAATATAAATAAATACATAACTAGCTGAAAAGACAACAACATGACAGCAAAATTGCAATCAATTTCAGAATCACAATTCAACCCAGAAGCACAATTCATCCCAGAATCACAATTGTGACCCAAGAATCTTGATCCAATTGGAGCGAGATACCTGGTGATTTCAAGCCCTAGTCAGGCAGCCCGTTAAACACATTGCTAGTAGCACTTGGGAACTGAAAGGAGAGAAGGGACTCGTGAAGATTCTGGTCTAACGGCTGGTGGGAGTGAATGGAGAGTAGAGTGAAATGTGACTCAATGGCCACGGACAGCCCCCCCATAGGTGACTGAGGACAGCCATGGGGGAATATGGTTCCCAGGTTAGAAGCAGCAACTGGGACGTTTAATGGGTTTAAAGTCGTAAAAGCCACAAGAGAGTTGGGGTCGGAACAGCACGGCTCATTCAAACAGAAAATGGCACCGATGAGCGGTGCTTTTGTCATGTAGTCATTTTGTGAAAGGGAAAGCCAAGATTGTTGGCATCAGCTTTCGCTATGATTATATACCGTACATTCAACGTGTAGCCTTCACTCTCATCTCAATGGGACACTCCTGGCCCTGCAAAACCAATCAATGAAGTGATATCAAGGGCATGTCTTATGCTAACTGACAACTTAATACATGTGCTTCCTGATTCATACACACTCGTTTAAAACTGTGTATATTTCTAAAAATCTGATGATCATTTTTGGCCTGTCCATCAATCATTTGTACAGAGTAAGTTAATGAGACTCATTGTGTGCAATTAGCCCTTGTTCTCGCATGGGCCACAGCAACGCACGAGAGCGAAGCAGTAAGCCGCTTCCCTTTAAATCCTCAAATCCAATCAACATCTTTACTCATCTCCTATTTTTGCCCTAAACTGAAGCACACAACTCGTTCCCACACAATGCTGTGAATTCCAGACAGGTACAAACACCCCCCCCCCCCCCCCCCTACTTCACTTACCAGAGGAAGTATGAAGGTCAAATAGCCACATTTGATGTTTCAGAGCTCAAAAAAAGAGATTGTGGCCACTGAATATCTTTACTGATGTGAGGAGACAACAACCTCAAATATCCAATTTATCCATTAGGGGCAAATGAGTTTAGAATATAAGCTTTTAAGTGAACACATTGACACAGTGGGCTTTCTGGGTAATGGACATCTGAACCGTAGCTTTCCTGAGCTCTGTTTGCATTACGCTAATGAAAAGCTCAACATCTAAACAGTGATTTACGGTCATAGCCAATGAATGGCTGGTCATAACGTGCACTAGACTTCATTAAGTTAGCAGCACCAAGTCATCTACCTAAAGAAAACAAACATACTGTGCTTTCCATTTTTAAGCAATGAAGTGCGGTTGTATTGAATTATGTGAAAGATTAATTTGAGATCAGTCAAGCTCTTTTTGATTGGGAGTAATAGATTGTTCATTTTGAAGTCTGTCTGAGTAGGTGATGGCAAAATCGATTGGGCCACCCTAGATCTGATTTGTGTGTGTGCGTGTGTTTTGTTTTCTTTTGTGGGTCTCAAAAACACACACAGAAGCATAAAAAGAGACAGTCAATACTTATCAATACAATGCAATGCAATACAATACAGATAATCAATACAATGAAAAGTGCATCCTTCTGTAGCCCACCAAAGAAAATACCAGAACAGAAAAATGAGCAAATGAGTCAGAGTGAATCTGCAGTCACTCCTTTTCCAAGTGCAGTAACTCACCGTGCAGCATCTCCACCACAGTGAGACTGAAGAGTTCCTGGAGCATCTTCAAGCACAGCTTCCCATCACACAGCAGCACAGGCCTCCTCTCGTCTATGAACACGTTCTCCGATAGCTGCCTCTGTACAGGAGGATGAAGAGGAGGAGGAGGAGGAGGAGGAGCAGGAGGAGGAGGAGGAGGAGGAGGAGAGGGGTGAATGGGGACTCAAACTAAAAGAGCATGTCCAATAGACTTCCCTCCTACACTGTGAATATTATCTCCTCTATTCCTATTCTCCACACCCCCTTCACACTTTATCCCTTTACCGGGCCTGCCTCGGTCAGGCTGATGGATCCCCCCTTGTGAGTTGGGTTCTGCTCAAGGTTTCTCTCCGTTCAAAGGGAGTCTCTCCTGGCCACAGTTGCTCTGTAAGATTCAGAATCTGTGTTCTAGAAGCTATATATCGCTACACAAATCAAACTGAATTGAACTGACTTGAATTGATCATGGATTCATAATCATGAATCAGTGGTTCATACTCTTGTCAGAGAGTGTTTTAAAAAATGTTATATTAAAAAATTAAACATTAATCCATATTTACAATCAGTAGTTTGTCCAATACTGGTCATTATCTCCAGATGTGAGGGTCCCAGTCAGTAATACTGACTAGCCTACTAGCTCTACTACTGGGGTAGTAACTAAAGTAATATACTGAGACACAGGATTACGCCTCACCCTTGTCACCCTCACCTTGAAGGAAGCCTGACCAAGGGCAGCAGGGTCGGCCCAATCTGACACCTGCTGACACTGTCCTTTAAGTACGTCAAGGGCGGCGTGTGTTCACAAAGGAGATTTCCCCTCCACCCACAGCTGACGCTCAGCAAGCAAACTACTCGGAGGGCGGTTTACGAGCAATAAACAGAGAAAGTCTCGAGGCAAACGTTGCAACCGACTGAGATATATATCGAATCCTCTTTAGGAGTATTCTCGACATCTGATGGATATGACGGATATCTAATGGATCCATGTCATTAATTGTTTACACATCCAACCAAAAACCAATTCTCAATGCACAATCATCGTTACACTTTTAGATTTAAAAAAGCAATGTAATATTCATTCTGATTTCATCCAACCAATAAAGTCATAACTGATGATAAATAAAGCAATGTTAACATACCTGAAATGTAAGGTTGATATAAGGTGGTTGTGCACACGAAGGATAGTTCACTACGGCTTTCCTCCCATTCTGTGCGTAGTCCCGGATCTCCGTCAAGGACTGCTGCACTTCAGCGAATCTGGCAAAAATCTTCTCCATGCCCTGCGAGAGCTGCTCCGAAGATTTGTCTTTGGAAGAGCAGTTGTTCTTTGCTGGCGCAGGTTCTGACAGGAACTTCTCAGAGAGATCGAAGCGGGGTGAGCCGGGCCGGCTGGACTCTCGACTCGTTGGGCCGCCGACGGGCAGAGTCGCCATGCGACTCATCTGGTCCATCTCAAACGCGTCGACCGTGACGGACGAGGCGCTGGAGCCGGGGCGGTCCGAGAAGTCTATCGAGCTGGCACCGGGGCTGTCGATCTCCTCCACCAGCTTCTGTCTGCTGCCGCCGGGACAGGGGATTACGCCGCCACCTGGGAGAATGAGCTCCCTCGCGCTGAGCCTGCCGTCTTTAGAGTAGTGCTCCGAGTGGCGCCTAATCCCTGGAAAGTTCACGGGGGATGCCCGGTGCTGCGGTGAGGGTGGGATTGTGTCGTCGTCGAACAGCAGCTCCTTGGCAGTGAGCCGGAGGATGTACTTGTCCGTGTTGGAGGAAGGCAGGAAGGCCGGGTCGTTGGACTTCTGACGGCCCACCATGAGCATGAGCAGCTTGTTGCTAAGGAAACACACGCCCTTTGGCCTCTCGTTCTGCGGCAGCTGGATCTGCTGCACGTTGGGCATGCCCGAGGCTGTGACGCAGTACACCAGGATCATGCTGCAGGTGTTGGAGGCCACGGCCACCGTATCGCTCCGAGGGTCAAAGGCTATGATGTCCGGCACCAGGATGCCAGGGATGCTGACTTTGCGGGTGGTGGTAACTTTGCGCTCGTACGTCACCAGAATCAAATGTGACGAGTCTTGCCCCGATCCTGTCAAAGTGTCTCGCCTCCTCAAATGGATAAGGGGGCTGGGGTCGGATTTTCTGTGCTTGGCCAATATGTGGGTCAGATCCATGGGTCCACTGGATGAATGCGAGTTGTGGCCAAAAGACAGGGATCTGTCCGAGTCGAAAGACTTCCTCCTTGGGTCCAAGTTGTCATCCTCAAACATCACCATGGGGGAGTGTGAAGGCAACTGGTCTGAGTCTGAAGGCATTTCGAAAGACATACCTGCGTTCAGGCCACATATCCTGTCCAGAGGCAGTTCTGTGGCAACAGCAACCTGGGCATCATCTGTGGACTCAATGGCACAAATGTAGCCCCCCACATCAAAGATGGGGCAGAAAGAGCATGCTACCAAGCTCTTCTGAATGTCGTTCCAGATGTACGAATGCAAGGAAGAGCCAATGGCTACCACTAACCTGGTCCCGTCCTTAGTCCAACAGGCGCAATGAATGAGCCCACTGCCTTTAATGTCCGCCTTCACCCTGCGGTTGTCAATCCGCACGGAGAAGAGGACCGATGTGTCCCGCTTGGTCAAGACGGCCAAAATGTCCAGCTTGGGGTGCCACACGCAGCCCTGCGGCAGCAAAGGGAATGGCTCACTCATCTCACAGGTCTGCGTACACAGGAGTTTATTCTGCTCCAGGGCACTCAACTGTAGCTGCCACACGGTGATGTGCTTCTTGTGCTGCACGGCGAGCAAGGCTGGAGACTCGGAGCAGCACAGCGGGCCCCAGAAGAGCCCGAAGACGTGCTCAAACTGGCCAATGACATTGGTGTCGCCAAACTTCGGCTCCCCGTTGACAAAGTAGAAAGAAGTGAGGCAGACCTGTTTCCCGTCAGTCCAAGCTATGCCGTGCACAGGGTGGATTGCTTGATGCAGGGTGTTTATCCCAGCCCTCAGGAGTTTTGCTTTCCCAAGCTCCATACTCATTGTACCAATTTAAACAAATCAAGAGAGACTGAAAAAAATGACAGTAACATTCATAATTATGTTTAAAACTGGCCTATGACTTTCTCTCAGCCTAACTGCTCTGCTACCTGCGCAGCAAAAGGATTTCCACCTCATACTAATAATAGGCAAAGCCTGTTCCTCGTCATTGGAGACATGGGATGGCTAATCCCATCGGTGTAAAGGAGGCTGCACTCAGTTCTGAGCAGATTAGGATGACATGACCCTACACATACTTCGCCTCACAGGCTATATGTAGAAGTTAGTCCTCAAACACTGTCAGAATGGAAAAACTAAAGGCGAACTTCAGTGCACGCTACCAGAGTTACTGCCTAATGTTAACTACCCTTAAACTAGAATTTGGTATGAGCTAATTGTAAACATTCAGGAAGTAATTGCATAGTCCTCCTAACACGGCTGACCTAATTGTATTTGTCAACTAGCAAGTTCATTCACTTACATCACCTGTCACAACCACAGAATTAGGGAAGCTATCTATGCCAACGTTAGCTTACTATGATAGCTAGCTAGTTAGCTAGAAAATACATGATGGGCTACTTTCTCTGTTTGCCTTGGGTAAAAGCCATACCCAAACTGGTCTAGCCACGAACTAAGAAAGTGTCAGAATCGGAAAAGAAAGTATAGTTTACTGGTAGCTACATTCACATTACGAGTTAGTCAAGATGCAAGTAAGCATCGTGCAACCACAAAGTTTAACTGACCGGTAATGTTACGCTAACGACAGTCCTCGTTGTTACCGTAAGAAAAAAAAAGTTAGTTCCACAAAAACACGGTCAAGATTTTAATAAACTGAAGTCTGATGACATTTCCATATTCCACGTATAAACGTGTCTATTTTTATGTTCGATTTGACTTCCCTAAAACGCATGTGCCTTTCAGTCATTCACGTTTCCCAGCGACGGGCAGGAACCGTACACGTAAATATTGAAGTGCATTGTGGGGATTGTTGTTCATCTCTTCCCCGTGATGCAAAAATAATGACCACGTGGTGGCGCATAGGTGGTAAGAGCTCAGTAAACATTTGGGGGGTTTAAACAGTTTCATGTCTTGTTAGGTTCAGTACTACTCCGTTTGCCATCTGACTGATATCTTGAAGTTTGGTGGATAGTTTTGCTTGCAAACTATTGTTGAAGATATTGTCTATCCAGGAATCCAGGAATACGAAAATGATGGGCTGGGGTCGCAGAAATATTAGTGGAATGCAGGTCTTCAGTTTTGTAATGGTACACTAGCCATGTTTTAGTTGCTCGAGTCGGTAAATAACCATGGGCATTTTTTATAAACATTCAACACATTACGCCACAGTACATGTTCAGAAAGAAGTACAAACTTAAAGTTTTAAAACTTTACACAAACACCCATTGGAGGAACTTGGTTCTATGGGTTCTACACATAAACAGAAGATTTGTTTTGCGTTTGGTGAGTTCGTAAGCATAGCATAAAACCATAATGTATTTTTTTTTTGTATGTTTGTAGTTGTGTGCCTTAGTATCAACAGAACCCACTACTATTATATCATGTGTTAACAAATTGGGAACCTGTTTGGAACCTGATCCCCTATCTAGTTTGAACACTACTGTTCTGCAAGTCCATTCTGAAGGGATATAGCCATAGGAGGGAGGGTTTGTTTCCAAATGTCAACTGTAGTTGGCCCCTTCTGTTTGGTCAGTGGGTGATTTAAACAGAGCTGTGTGGGCGGGGTGTTCGGTATCACTGTAGCTGGGGTCCCCGGCCAAATCACTAGCGTGGGAGCTAGCCTACTGTATTTTATGGTCAAGGAACCAACGCTTTACCATAATGGGTGTGGAAGTTGAAACAATATCTCCAGGAGATGGTAAGTTGCTGCGCGAAGCTGCTTTTGTCGCTGCAATTTCCTGAAGCTTGATTGATTTCACGTGGGGAGACCGCTATTGGGTACAATTTTACTGCAAGCTAGCCATAATTTCTATGGTCAAAATCGATAGCTGCCTGTCTGCATACTTTTTGGCTAGTCGGAACCCAGCCAGCAAGCTAGCAAAACGGCTAGCATTAAGCCACGTTGGGTTGAGGGTTTTATTATTTCTCAGATTATTGTTTATGTCTGCCTTTCTATTAGCTAACTTGCCAGCCAAACCAGACATTGAAACAAACGCTAACGTTGTGAATTAACAAGATCGTCCCAGTTCTCCATGTGTAACCGCAGCACTACATTGTTATGACAGAGTCCTATAGGATCTCTGGTTTCGATAACGTTGGCTACAAGCATGCACACATAGGCTGTTTAATTCATCACTGTTAGCTATAGTTAAACTATAAGCTATATAGCGACAGATAACAATAAGCAAATATGGCAGATGAGTAGGGACGGTTATAAAACCGTTATTAACTTGTTACAAATACATGGTGTGTATAATCTTAATATTTTAACATTATGGACCTGGCAACAAATGTGTGACCCAGAACGCTGACCAAGATGATTAATTTAACATTAATTAAGTGCAGGACAAGCAACTCCATTCTATGTCATATAAGCGCAAGTGCATTCACCAGCTGGAATTGCAGTGACATTTTAAGTCTTACATACCGTGTCTAAATTGTGACTGATTGTACAGCTTCACCATTCAAAACAAGCAGTCTCTTAATTCATGCGATGTGCACTGCTAAGGCCAGAATAAATAATTAACATGTTATGACTCTGTCTCCTTAATGAACTTGCAGAGTCTTGAGTGTTACACTATCCCACCCCCTCCTCTGTATAGTGTAACATACATTCCTTTAGATGTGCGCAGACCAGATGATTGAAAGAGCAGCAGGGCACTTTCTCACTCACTCAGTGAGAGAGAGAGATGGAG
This sequence comes from Sprattus sprattus, assembly GCF_963457725.1. Classification (NCBI taxonomy): domain Eukaryota; kingdom Metazoa; phylum Chordata; class Actinopteri; order Clupeiformes; family Clupeidae; genus Sprattus; species Sprattus sprattus. The sequence continues at coordinate 66,319,854 of NC_137921.1, read as the reverse complement.
AGAGAGTGTGTCAGATAGCGGGAGAGAGGAGACACCATATTTAAAGTGTACTCAGCAGGGTGAGCTGCTTTGCAGGTTCAACACTTTAAATTGCCAACCTCTTGACAACCATTTCAAAGAGCCTTGCTGACTTACCAAGATTTGCAAAGCATCGCTGCAATTCCTGTGTGCCAGAGCTACCGTTAGACCTGCATGTTACAGTTGCACCAGTCATGTTGCCATGGTGAACCTATGAACGATTACCCTAGGGACATGCTAAACCAACAGCTTTATACTGAAGTTTCTAGCCAGCTCTGAATTTGCATTTGGTCATACCAGACCTATAATATTTCTGTGGTCTTTCTTTTCTGTCTTTGTTTGCAGGAAGGACCTTTCCAAAGAAGGGGCAGACATGTGTTGTCCATTACATAGGTATGCTAAAACCAGAGAAATTCTAAGAGCCGTCTTGATTCTTTTGTGAAAGGTACACAAGAGAGGTTTTTTTTCCCTTGCTCATGTGGACGTCTCGTATCATGGAGCCTCAGTGTCTCCCAGAGAGCTGAGGGAGACAGGAAACAGGATGTGGATACCAGAATTCCGTCTCAGTGTATTATTCTCCCCACTCCACCCCGCCCTCCTCACTGCCAGTGGATTTGAGGGGTTGTGCCTATTTTTTTTATTTAATGTTTTATAAGTTGTTTTGGACACAAGTGTCTGCCAAATATTCTAAACTTATGAACATAATCGCTTCAGTTATTTAAAACTCATCATCATAGAGCTGCACCTTTGTGCAATGATGACAGTCCCATTCCTGTAACTTGCTCCTCTGTGAGGCTGGCTACACAACTTCGATGGCTCAACTGGTTGTGCAAGGTGGGAAAAAAGACCATGGTCAATGGGGTTGATTCCCAGGGAACACATATAGTGTTTAAAAGTACAGTACGGGGGGGCGACAGTGATTGTTAGGTGAAAATTCACTCTTAAGTTAGGATAACTCAGGACTCCGGAGTTGTAGATCAGTATATTTATTCAATAACAATTGCAATCGGGCTGACTCCCAGCACAAGGATGAAAGTGAAGCAATTTCACAAACAGCCCACAAGGTTGATATACTTAAGATGTATCTAATGCTGACGCCATAAATGTTTAACATCACAGTCAAAGTAAAGTTCTCGACTGAGCTTCTTGTATCTTACCAGGGTCGAGAAAACGATAATTGGTGGCAGTTAATCAAAGTTACAACTATACACAGGAACACAGAAAAGCCATGTTCCAGTTAACATACGAATACCAGGTACATATTATTACTAGGCACTTGATTCATATATTCTAAAGTCATTAACCGTGTTTGGTAATTGTCTCCATCAGTGGTTCAGGAGGTCGAGGTGTCGTTTAGTAATCGGAAGGTTGCTAGTTCGATCCCGACTCCTCCTCACCAAGTGTCGAGGTGTCCTTGAGCAAAACACTGAAGCCCCAACTGCTCCGCTACTTAGATAAGAGCCCCTGCCATCTGTGTATGAATGAGTAGATGTCTGTGTAAAGCGCTTTGAGTGCTCTGAGTGGAATAGCGCTATATAAATGCAGGTCATATACCATTTCCCTCTACTGTAAATTGGCTTTGAAAGCATCGGCCGAATCTTTGCAAATAAATCAAAATATGTAGATGTTCCAGTAGACGTGTGTAACTGGCATGGTCATTATTCACCACTTTTGCTGAGAAACCGAAGGATGGAAGGTCACAGATGCAAGAGCTTGTTAAATGTAATTCAGTCCCCTACCTTTATGTTATGTCCCCTGCAGCCAAGTGTGTTATGAGAGGCATCTAGTGTGTCCCGCAAGAGGGATGGACGCTTGACAGGTCGACAGTCACAAAGTCCTAACTGAGTGTTTTGAGGGGTAGTTAGTTTGTTGTTGCCATGCCTGGATATTTACTGTAAGAATTATTCCCTGTATTTTTTATATGTATTGTGTAAAGGCATGTTGAGTTGCAGGATCTTATGAAATAATCAAAAGACATTTCCAAGGGATAGTGTGATTGTAAAATGTGTCCTTTCAAAAACCAACAGAAAGAAGCACTTACATTTTTTGCTGAATAAACCAGGCAAACAGTTGTAACCTAGATGTACTGCTTTGGAAGGTATTTTGCCAGTGTCCCACATTTATTGTGGAATTTGACTGCATTTAAAATCAAGTAAAAGTCCTACTGGATTGTGTTTGCTGTAAGATGCAGTATGGGAACAGAGATTTGACGACTTTCTCAGATAGATTGTACTGAAAGGTCCGGTGTGTATGGCGTATCAGATCATTTTTATGAAATACAATCGTTACAGGAGAAATTACCTGGAATGCACCATTGAAATGCCATTACAGTCGATTACCAACAGCAGGAAAGGCATGGCACTTGAAAATCAGAACCTTCATCACATTGCTCTTATAGTGGTTTACCTCTTCACTGAAAACAATACGTCGCCATGACAAATCCATCAATATAGCCTGACTCAGTTCTGAAAGCTAATCTGTGCAATGAGATTGCATTTCATTCTATGAATGTGTTTTGAGTTTGTAATTTGTGTAATTACATTTCTCTAATTTGCCATGACCATGCCCCCTTCCTAAGATGCATTAGCAACGGAATGCACAGTAACCCTGTAAATGTGCCCCAAGTTTTCCTGTTTTTGTGCTACCAGAAGATAATGGGGATGGTTTCATCAGACATGAGGGTGGTCAGTCTCTGAATGGATGAAGTCTTCCTCGTGCTGTGCTTTGCGACCATTTGTGTTTGTGCCAAAATATAGATAAACTCAGCCAATAGACTAAAACGTAGGCCGTATCTCTAGCCTGTAATGGGTAATCGTGGCTAAGGAGTCTTAAATGCATTTGTCTTTTCACAGAGTTATTCTCTGATTGGACTCACTTCAACTGTGGTTAAGCAGTGAGAACATGCGTATACATTTCCCTTTTCAGAGCTGCTGAAAATCCCCTGAATAGGAAAGAAACACAAAGGCATATTCAAGGTCGATTTTATAGGAACGTTGGTGAACGAGGACTCGGGTCTGGTTGACAACATGATGCTCAAATTGGCAGGAAGAGGTGGAGACTGGCAGACGTGAAAATGAACAGGCAGAGAGGACATGTGTCACTTTTTGGGCTAATTTTTCCTCTGCCCTGCAAGTAACCCAGATGCAACCTTTATGCGGTTCTACAGATAATAATTACCTGCTTTTATAATGGAAATTGAATTATTTCAACTAAAAGTTTTATAGAATTTGTCGTAAGGCATGAGATTTTGACTCATGCGCCAGAGACTTCAGACATGACTGTCTCTTGCCGATCTCTCTGGTCTGAACAGTTTGCATTGCTTGTGTTCCCCTTTTACAGCACAGAAAGTTATTACATTGTCTTTGGAACAGTGAGAATGTTCTTCAGTCCCACCACCAGCACCTCACAAAAACAGAACAGGGCTCTCTTCAGGAAAAGTTGCCGGCATCTTGAGGGCAGTTGCTGTTTCTGTGCTACTCCCATGCTATTCCACAGTCCCAGTTTCAGTTCCGCAGCACTATATTAAGGTGTGCAGAAGCTGGTCTTTTGAGGTCTGCAGTGGAGCTGACCCGATTAGCTGAGCTGCTAGCGCTCGAGCCCTCCCCAGTGTGCACTCCAGATCTGTCCACAGCTGTTGTCGTTAAGCATTTATAAAAGAATGAGGCCCTCTGTGTGAACTTATGGTTAGCGTTAGCCGTAATCCTGAGCAATGCAGAGCTCTCCGGGAGGATAAAGGGGGGAAAAAAGGCATGCAGTCTGGTTGGGCAGATAATCATTTGCCTGTTCTGTGTGATGTTGGCTTGACTCTCAGTGCTGCATTTGCGTTTTGGTAACGGTGGCTGGCAATGTTGCATGTATTGAATACTGAGTGCCGAAAGGGGTTTTCAGAAATGATCTGTGCATGGTTTACAGTAAAAGCATCCTCTCTTTGAAGGAGCACTCTTAGTCTCAGCCAGCATTATACAGTGTGGGGATGCATTACTGGGTAATGATGAAGAAGCGGGGCGGCGTCTCATATCCTGATTGAGGTCTGTTCGTCTCGTGTAATGTGAAACTGTCTCACAGTTCAGAGCCTGAGGAGAGCATGCCATAATTGGGCAGATGCTTTTATCTTTCCACTTTAAGACGCTGAGACTGTTGTTCCCTTTCTGAGATAATACCTTCAGGCCACATCCTGTTGTATATAAGTCTCCTATCTCTGATAGCAACACATTTTCCTTTTGTGACTATGTAGAGACAATAAAAGCACTGTTTGAATTGATAAAGGTGATTCTTACTGGTGAAGTTACTGTGAGCAGTGTTTTGTTGATAGTAAAAACACGGCTGTGAGCGTTAAAGGTGGAGTCTAGATTCTGGCTAAAGGTTGTTGAAATTAGAGCCTAGCCATCAATACAATTACACCCCTCCGTTCTATGCTCCTGAAGCAAGGTGTTGATTGGCTGGGATTGTTTATTTCCCATTTACAGAGCCAGGGCTGCGTATGAACACTGCGTATGTATTTTGTGAGCACACACAAAGAACGAACAGCTCGGGGGCTATAAGGAGAATTTAGCTGAATTTGACCAAAAAAGTGTGTTGGATAAGAATCACAGACTGCACCATGTATTTCATAAACTAAAAGACAATGTTTTTGTAAAGGTCTGTTAAACATATTTTGTAACGACCCTAAGAGCTTTATAATCATTTCAAGGGTAATTTTGCCTTTGGGAATTGAAACTAAAGCTAAACGGAACTACACTTGGATGTGTAGAATATAATAACGATAAGGCCAGTGGTCGCGGCCTAACCTAACCCCTCGATGAACAGACAGCACGTACGCTTACGCGCCAGTCCTATTTGTGGTGTGGAGGAACCCTCTGGTTTTCCTCCGTGTCTGTCAGCTCTATAAATAACAATGGCAACACTAATAATAGGTGACACTTCTCTCTGACGGCCAAACCCTTTTGTGAATGATGACACTGACCGTCGCAGAGAGCGCTCAGACGGCATTGTGGGTGGCAGAGCACAGCTCGGTGTCACATTTTCAGACGGCCAACAACTGGAGATTTGGCATCGCACCGGTGATGTCACCCCCGCACCCTCACCCCCACCCACCCACACACACACACAACACTACACTACGCCCCGTCCTTATTTATTTCAAATAAGTGACAACATCTAATCACACTGATATCGTGCATCTTGCTGTTTTAAAAACACAGTCTTTATGGACTTTGGGTCCCAAAAGGGATGTTCATGTTTGGTTGGCCGGTAATTATTGTGTCTTCAAGTGTCTCTTTAGGCTGTCAGTTGGGTAGCAATTTAGCCATGTTCCTCTCGAGGTTAAGACACAATGAGGAGTGGCTCTGCATCACTGTGGTGTAAGTACTGATCGATTTGTGGATGAGGGGGGGTTGAGGGGACACTTAGTTAGTAGGGCCGAGTGGAGTGCAGAAAAAAGACGAGAACAAAAAAGAAAGAGGGGAAGAACAGAGAGATAAAGAGGAAGTAAAAAGCGGAATGGTAGCTAGAAAGCATTCCTGTTTAGTTTGCCATTGGCTCCGTCAACCATTCAGCACGCACCCAGGGACTGTAGCAGAGTGAGGTTAAATTTAGCACACGGGCTGATAGTGTGAATGGCATTGAGTGGCTGTCGGACTGACTATGTATTTTTAGAGGGCAGACGTGCGAGCATGAACATTAACATGAGCATGGGGCACTAACCGCCAGATGCTCCGCACACAGAGGCCTTGATGTCTTTGGGTTAAATCAAACAGTTGTTCCATTATCCACCCAGCAGCCCAAACAACAACGCTTGGAACGCAGCGGGGCCGCGTCAGTCGCTTGTGCTTTGTTGTGATCACCACGTGCTTTCTGTTCCCGCAGTTTAAAAACCCTTGATGCGTTTACTGCAAACACATTGAATTGCCCAAGCACTCAGTCAGCCATTTTCTCAGCTGTTTGTGTCCTGCACCACCGCCGCCGCAACCTTTTGACCTATTTTGTCACCCAAACAGGCAGAAAGAGACAGCACACACACACACACACACACACACACAAATGGCTTCTTTAAAGCACCATAATGTGCTAGCATGTCTATGGGAGGTGGCCATGGGTAAGAGATCTGATTACATCTAGGTGCACGGAGGGCCGGCAGGATTGGCAGGCCAGCAAGACAGACAGTAAACGGGAGGTTTAAAATAGTCGCCTGCTCGACTCGCGTTCCCCACAGGCACGGAGTGGACGCCCCGTTGCGCTCGTCTGGGAGGGCAGTGGGGGAGAGATATGGTGGGCATGGCTAGGAAGAAGGCACAGCACCTCAATTATTTATGTCAAACTAATTTAGACAGAGTGTGTGGGGAAAGAACAACAGGAGAGAGAGAAACGAGATGAGCAAGAGAGACCGAGAGAATAAAAGGAGGGAGAGAGCTTTGGAACAACAGAGAGAGAGAGTAACATCTGAAATAACCGGTGAGGATTTGGTGAAACGGTGGGAAGTGGAGTAACCAGTGCCACTCTCTACGCCATGCCAGATCCCTGTCCCCAGTGCCTCCTCTTTTTTGAACATCACAATATGGTCACCTTAGCATTATGCAGCTGTTTTCAGTTGATCCTCTTTGTGTCCTAACCCTAGACCACACGCATAAATTCGACGTGCGTTACTTTCAGGTAAGCAGTGTAGCTAAAATCATATCATTGGTATGATAAGTCCGATTTAGGTTTCTTTCATAATCAAGGTCTTACTGGGCCCATTTAGAGGGGCGCAGTGGGTGGAGGAGGGCGAGAGGGGCCTCTGAGTTGAGCATAGGCACGTAGTGCACTCGTCTGGACTGCAGTGTGCCAAAACTGGACCCAGACCTGCTATGATACCCTGTGTCTGGGAATGTCTTTTTAATGATCCTCTCTGGGTCGGCACACCGTAGTGTGTGGTGCGATACCACTTTCTGATGCTCTCAGTTACTAATCCCAGGCCTTTTTTCACCTCTAGGGGGAAGATACCACCCCTATCTCCCCCTAGCCACCCCTGCACCCCACTGCGCAAGTCTCTTCTAATGTAGACGGGACCATGAGCATATTAATAACACCATAATCATGCCTTGGCCTACATGTGGAAGATTTAGAGGGTCTTGTTCTAGGACAGAATGTCTGAGGACGATTTTATGTTTTGTCGTCTGTCTGAGAGAGAGAGGCATGGAGAGAAATAGAGAGAGAGAGAGAGAGAGAGAGAGAGAGAGAAAGAATTAGCAGATGGTAATCACTTCACTGGATGACCAAATGGCTCCTAAAGCTGGACCGTGTCCCACTGGGCTCAAATGAGTGGGAGGGTGCTTCCTTGGGAGCATGTGGCTTTCTAAGTATAGGGGTGGAGAGAGTGTGAGAAAATCAGGGTACAGTTATTGAGTCATCACCCACTCCTCCTTCAGTGCTCTCAGCTTGTGGTCATGTTGGAGCACGCTACCAAAACGCTTTACATCAGCGTTCTAAAAACAAAAGGCCCTGCCTTTTCTTAGGGTCACATCATAACGCTTAGTTTGGTACGGATATCAACAGTGACTTACAACCTCTGGTTATAAATTTGGAAAATAAAGCGATTTTGTGGTATTTGAAACTGTGATAATTCAGGGATAATGTCAAATCTGGACTCTGGATTTGAAAGATTGATGTAACACATTTTACCAGCTGTTCTTAGCTGCCACGTAGCCAAGCAGTAAGCCTGTAATAAATAGAATGAACTGGTCAATCCTGTGGTTACAAATATATCCATGTATTAGTATTAAATCCGGCATTAAAATGATTAGCTAAAATCCCGCTGGAAGAGGCAGAATGCCCTGCCCTGATGGTAAATGATTCCACCCTGTTACCTCTGCTGTGTCTTTAAAAGACTCCCAGAGGCGGTGTTGCATCTGGAAGCCTCAAATCATTCATTAAAGCTGAACATCTTTGATGACAGCATGCTGTGTGTGACCCTCCAGTCAGAATAAATGAAAAGAGCCCTGCATTAAAAATAACATCACAAAATGTGTAGGCTTTCCCTTAACATGAAGCTAAAAAGCCCTTTGATATGCCACTGACCCTGACCCCTCTGTCATGAACCACAGAATGTTATCCTGGGATTTGGTGACCTGAATTTTACCGTTGGCTGCCCATGGTGTTAATGCATGTAGCCTAACTTGCTATTTTGTCAATTTATTTTATCTATTTATTTATTTTATTTCTTATTCAAATTTTTATAATTTTTTTTTTTGATGAAAATGTATATAGATAATTGATTACTATTCCCACTACCCTGCTGCTTTGGCAATTTAATTTCCCGCGCGGGATTAATAAAAGTTTATCCTATCCTATCCTATCCTATCCTATTCTAACTTATAGTAAGCCATTATTGTATTGTATGTGGGTACCAAAATGGTGGTGTACTTGAGCAATGTTACTGCTCAGACTCAGATTGAGGACACAAGAGTGGGAGCAGGAAGGGTCCTGTAACCTCTGGTGGCCGAAGTGGCAGTCCTGCTTATTCAAAGCTCATGAGCCAAGCATGCTTGAGTAAGCATTGCATGTGCGCATTTGCGTTTTCCCCCTCTATTTCTCTTTCTTGCTCTCTCTCTTTTGCTCTGTCTCTCACTTCTCTCTCTCTTTATCGCTCTCTCTCTCTCTCTCTCTCTCTCTCTCGCTCTCGCTCTCTCTGATTCTTCTCCCTGTAGTGTTGATGGAGGCGAGAGGTGACCTAGTTAAAAGCTCCAGAATGATCTGGTGAATTAGGCCAATGTTTCATGTTTCACATTCCTTTTGTTCATTTGGATCACAGAGGCTCAGAGGCAGCCACTGATTCTTATAAAAAAAAAGGCCTGGACCGTTGTTCGCCCTTGCTGCTGGGTCTATCCGGACCTCTTGTTAGTGCTGTCCCTTCTGCTTCCTCATGTTTTGAAGGTCTGTCGGACTCGTGAGCAAATTTCCTGCACTCGTTTTGGTGGGAAATGGGAAACGTGGAACAATAGAGTAGCCAATAGTGTAGCCAGAGGGCATGTGAAGCTACGTCATCAGACATTTTTTTTTTGTGTGTAATCTTTTCAGGGGAGCTTCTTCTTTGTCAGTCATGTGGAAGGATGCAAGAACACTTTCCTGTGCCTGTCTCTCAGTTATCTAACACACAAAAACCCAGAATCAATGTTCAATTAAAGAGTTTTGAGCAGTGGCTAGTGCCTGAAAAAAAATGATGTGTTCATTTTCATTCATTTATTATAGAAATGTCACTGTGCACCACTCAGTAGCGGCCATATTGAATGAATATGGTGGCCAGTCTGCGTTGCATTTGTAAATCTCCTACTGAGCGCTTATAATGTGCAGCTAGTATCAAAGTTTTGGGCTTTATTGGTAGTTGGCAGGGTTTGTTCCAAAAAGCAGTTGAGTGTCTTTTGTTACTATAACAATTTATGCTAGTCTTGAGTTAACTTTAGGTAACAGGCTAGTTTTGCGAGAGACTGCCATAACTCTAACCAGAAACTCTTAGAACATAGTCTTACTCCATGAATGAATAATGTTGACACAGTTTAACTGTCATGACACATAATTCACTGTGCTCTGAGTCGAACATAATACGTTTCTCCGCCAAGTGTTATTAAAAATGTAAGAATGAGAAAAAACATCAAATAACTATCTGTAAAATGTGTATACTAATCGCACAATACACATTCTGAAACAAGTCTCTGCTGTCGGTGGCACATTTACAACAGCGGCGTGTCTGTTTCTGTGTTTACAGGTATGCTGCAGAATGGGAAGAAATTCGACTCTTCTCGAGACAGAAACAAGCCCTTCAAGTTCAAGATCGGCCGACAGGAGGTTATCAAGGGCTGGGAGGAAGGAGTGGCGCAGGTTTATCTGCTTTTTCCGTTGTTTTTTTACACTTATCTCTAGTCTCTCTCCTCCCAAACCGGAAAACAAACACAGTGTGTTTGGCTTCTTTTTGTAGAAAGGGCCATTTTGTCACTGGTGGTCATCTTTAATTTTTATCAACCAGGTGGATGGGAGGGTCTTTCATACCTCAAGCTCTGCATAGCTTTATGCAATGCAAGTTGTTAATCTCGTATTCTCTAACCCTGTTTAATTTGTCTGAGCTGAGAGAATTTAAGAATGAATGGGCCTTTTGTAAACTAGATGAATGGCAAGGCTATCAAACTGTGCACCTTGTAATTATACTTATTATTAATTATCAGTGATCAGAAGAAAAGTCATAATTAGGTTGCTGAGAATCTCAGTGTAGAGAATCAATGGTGGAGAAGCTGGCCAAGCCATATCTCCTTATAGTTTTTGATAGGCACATGTTCTTACACATGTTAGTCAAAAAGTCAAAGTGTGTTTATTGTTGCATGTACCAAATTGCTTCAGCACAGCAAAATTCTTACGACTTGGCCAGCATCATTCATCTACGCAGTAGACGTCATACATATAACATATACCAAAAAATAACATAAAACTCTATAACACTATGACAATAAAACATATAAAATGTAACATTAACATACAACAATTTAAAGAACAACATATAGCCCTGTAGCACTATGACATTATAACAATATAACATACATAACATGTTCTTTCGTCCCCCTCCAGATGAGCCTGGGTCAGCGGGCGAAGATCACCTGCACTCCAGACATGGCGTACGGCGCCACAGGTCACCCCGGGGTCATCCCTCCAAACGCTACCCTCATCTTCGATGTGGAGCTCCTCAAGCTTGAGTGACGTGCTTTTTTTTTTTTTTTTTGGTTTATTTTTTTTCATTTGTTTCTGCTGTTGCAGGGCCACGGTCGTGGGGGCAAGAACAAGACAAAAATCAGGCCCCAGTGACGCCTAACCCCCCTCTCATCCTCAACCTACCTACCCCCCCCCCCCCCCCTCCCCAAACAAAGCCACCAAGGAACCCCTTGCATTGATTTCTAGCATTTTCAATTAGGCCTCTGCTTCATTGCCATCCGCATCATATAGGTGCTGCCTGAACTCTGTACACACCACTACCATAGTTTGGCTTATTGTTAATGATATGTTTGGCCAACTTCAATGTTTTTTTTTAATGTATCAGGTCGTATTTTTTTTTTAAATATGCAAATGATCCTAATGAGCAAATAAATCAACACCATAATCTATTAAAACATCTCTATACCATTGCCTTACTGTATTTGAATTGAACGTAGGGTATGATGTAATAAAACAATATTCTGTCTTGTAGGGGGCATTACCAACCACTCTTTGCATTGCCACTTTTGATAAAAACACTGTCCTGCTGAAAGAGTATGATAATGTCGCTATGTTACCTGTAAAATATTATATACAGTATGCTCATAGGATTGCGTAATGAGTTAATGCCAGGAACAAGTCCTTAACTGTAACATGGAGAGCTTTGGCTAAAAGATGTTTTATTGATCAACTCTTAATAAAGATACTTGGAACTTTGAAATGTGTGCTTTACTGTTGCCATGGCAATTCTGAACATGGTAGAATTTTGAGTTTACTATTTTTTTTACCAGTTTTAAATTGTATATATTAATGTCAGTACAAAATGGAACTTGAGATGCACAAGGTATGGGGTGCATGAAATGTCTACTGATAGTGAAGCCTAAGTGTAGAAGTTAGTAGCAGCTTAACTTCAAGTGAGAGGGGTTGGCTTGACTCCTTATAACATTTGTCGCCATCTTGTGGCCAGTAAATCATACACCAGTGACACAATTATGTAATAGGCGAGATATTAAGCCTAGACTTTACTTAATTAATTAGTGGTGTATCAATAAAAGTCTAAATTCTGTTTAATTGACACATTACAGATAACAGGTGGGTTAGTCTTCTGGAAGTTAGTGAGACATGCTTAAGTCTACCAGTGTTAGGTGTAAAATGACTGGCTGACAGGAATGTCTCTTAAGATGTCTCCTTACATAACTGTGCAGTATTAATCTTTTAGCCTCTCATTACAGAGTCCTAGGAAACCATGTATGTTTCTCAGAGCAGCTATTTGCATGATGTGTATTTGAGTATCAAGCCTCTAAAACGTAAGTATCACTTAAATCAGTATCAAAGGCCAGTGTTAAAATGATATCATATTAGCGTATTTTTGTTTTACAGACAATTACAAACCCCTGCAAAACTACTTCATTATATTGTTTTATTTGTGACAAAAAGGACTGAATGTGGATTTTGAAAATGCCCTGTGGAATACTGGAGGAATTGGAGGTGAAAACTGGGTTGGGAAATCGGCACTGGTGAAGGATCTTGTGGTCTAGACATTAAACAAAAAGCTTTGTAACACCCACCAACGTAATAACTTCCCACCAACGTAATAACCCTGCCAATTTAATAAAAAAGTGCATTTCAGACGTAATAGCCCGGCCAACGTAATAATTTCCTGCCAACATAATAATTCTTGCCTCCGGCCAACATAATACACAGCTTCCTGCCAACGTAATACTTATTATTAATTGGTGTCTGTCAGCCTCCAGAATGGTATTTACATATGACCTAGTATCCCCAACGAGGCTCACATAATGCTCTCCCTGCCCCTCTGCAAATGACCAAGGATTAATAGGGGAAGGTTCTCATCATATGTGTGTCTTGGTAAAATGAGGGTGAAAGCATTTGCTCCAAGTGTAGATACAACCAAAATTTGCACATTATAAAGTTCTGATGCTCTTTGAAGGGTGATATGATCTCCAAATGTCCCATGTTTGTGCATATTTTCCAAATACATATCCCAGTTGTCCCCCACAAAATTAGAAATAGGGGTTCCATGTGATGTATAGGGATTGTTTCGTAAATTAGACACAATTTCTTCCCTAACATTGGATGCTGATCTTAAAATCCCTACATTTTCAAGTTGATTGGCCAACGCAGAGAACTGGCAATCACCATTTGGTTCTGGATTTAATTGAATATGAAAATTTGTTGAAGTAAAGTATTATTAAGTTGGCAGGAAATTATTACAAATTGGCTATTCGGTCTGAAATGCACACTTTTTTATTACGTTGGCAGGGTTATTACGTTGGTGGGAAGTTATTACGTTGGTGGGTGTTACAAAGCTTATTCGTTTTTTAACACAGATTCAGTTCTGAAGTGTTTATTAAAAATTATAATACAAAAATAGACTTTGATGTGGAAAAAAAACGTGTAGAAAGAATTTCAATTTCAATTTGTTCCAGTACAACCACATTGTTTCATTGGATTAGGGCCTACGAGAGAGAGACAGCGAGAGAGAGATACAAAAATGTTACATGTGGTTACTGAATCAAATAGTAAAATGTAACCTACTCACACCTGTTGGAGGGCAAAAACAACCAAATCTTCATCATGGATGACTGTGAGGACATGATCCCAGAGTATCTGAACTTCATCAGGGGTGTGGTGGACCTGGACCTTCCTCTAAACATCTCCAGAGACAAAAACAACAAAGCAGTGAAGGATCTGGTGATTCTGCTGTTCTGGCTTCACGCTGGTGGACCCACAGACACACGCAAACCGCACCTACAGGACGATCAAACTGGTTCTGGGTATTGGCGACGATGGCTTCCCTGAGGATGACATTCGACTGCCCAGCGAGGAAGACGTGCCAGTTCTTGAGGTGATGATGACACTTCAAGAATGTAGGAAGTTGACTAACAGATATTTGAAATTTGTGAAGTCAGATTAGAATATAATTGAACAAATTTCAGTAATCAGTTTTGTTCAAATTCAATTTCAGTTGTCATTATGATTGACAGATGATTATATCACGTAGAGTAATACATACATTCAAAATAGGCAGACTGGCAGAGGGACTAAAGAATCTTATTAAACGTTTTATGTTTAATAAACATTTAAACAAATTGTACTTGTTGTTAATTATTTAAGTTCCAACCTAATTTCATATGTAGATAAGTGTTTATTTTGATATTTATTTATTTAACTATGAATTCAAAAACAAATTTAAAAATAATTGCAAAGATAACACAAAGTTTCATTCCTGTCTCATGAATAGTTGTATTCACAGTATTTCCCATTGGTGATATTGGAGTGAAAAATATTATTGTGTGGCCACAAGTTCATATTGCTTGGCCATGAGTTTAACTTGTGGCCAAAATGTATAAAGGTGTGAGAATGAGATAATTAAGTTGTGGCCAAGAGTTAAGGTGTGGGAACGGTACTGTGGCCACTTCTTAATGCATGGTCATACGATATGGAATCTGTTGTTTACTGACAACAGTGGACCAGCTCTGTAGGGATCATTCAATTTTGAACTTTTATATTTTCCCCGAACCAATGTCACCAGGATGGTTCTGTAGTTATATGATACATTTGGGAGGAAAGCAAGCTAGCTCTTTGGATACTCACCACTGTGGTATACAGCGATTAAATACAGTATTGGCCAAAATAATAGAATTCAGTGATTTTTGTTTTGTTTTCTTGGTTGATTCCTGCAAGGTCCCAAATTCATTCTAGTTTACTATTAATTATAACAAAGCTGATCCTGAGAAAGTTTGCTGATCAGTGCAAACACAAGAATTATTGTTGTAATAATGGGTTAGTTGTGTGATTTAACGCCACAAAATGCTCAAATTGAGATTTTTCTATGATAAGGTGTTTGTGGATCAGAAATTGCAAAAAAGGGGCAAAAAATGAAAATGGCAAACGGTCCTTCATTAAATATTAATTTAGTTAACATTTTAATCATAACGTATTCATAGCATAGAATGAACTACATGTAGTGTGCTTGTAATAAACTTAATAAAACATCACATTTATATAGCGTTTATACAGATGGTGTTTCTATTGAGCTATACAGCAAAGGCAACAAATACATTGTCAATCTTGAAAATCTCATTTGGCAAACATTATAATTCTTCAGTACCTACTCCACCTCAGATGAGGTCAGCCTTGCCCATACACAGCACCACTTGAAAACACGATGAAGAATTGGAAGAATATGATTGGTTGGTGACCTTTGTTGTGAATTCTTATTGGATACAGCTCTCCACGCCTGTTCAGAACATACCAGGAGCCCAACAAACGCAAGGTCAGAATTTTAGCTTTTACAATCACTAACAAGGCTTAAATAGGCAATAACATATGCATTTAGCATGATTTTGCCATTGTTTTAGTATCTTCCTGAAGTACACGTGCCTGTTAACCTCCAAAGGGGTGTCAAGGTTGGCTAATGCGTAAAACTAGATGGCAAAGTTAGAGCTAACGATAATCCGTAGTTGGCAAACTTGGTGAACATTTGCTTCCACATCTCGGGAAAAAAGTATACATTCGTTTGGGCCTTTCGTGTTTGTTAATGAAGCTTGCCACACAGTATGATTCCTTGATTGCAATTTATTTTTGTTCATGTTACGTAGCAAGGTCGGCAAACTGCTGTTACGTCGCACCTAGCAAAATGTCCATTACATGCTAACAGAAGTAGAATTTCCTCATCTACCATTTAGCTTGCTGCGTGGTTATGCAAATCAATGAACTATCCACCAGTTATAATTATTATGATTTAAAATGTTGCGTCTCTTACAGCGCTCCTGGTTTACCACACCCTGCAAACCAGCCAACACAGACTCTTATAACGTTACTCAAATCCTTGTTCATATAGCAAGCTAGTTTGAGGATAACAAAAGTTTGATTGAAAATATTGGTTGATGATGTATTACGCTACTTTGTCTGCCGTGTAAAAAATGTAAATTTTGAACTTGTCTGTGAAAACGCAGAGCCATGTTGACAGCGCAGAAGGCGTGTGCGTCCCTGGCTGCCCAGCGACTATTCGGGTCTTCGCGTCCAGTCGCTCCCATTCTGGACACTTACCAGCGCAGACGTTTCCGAACTGCTACGGCACGGCACGATGACGTGAAGCTGCACGAAAGCTGGGCTAACCTGGCCAAGAAGCAGCTGAAAGGGAAGAACCCAGAGGACCTGATATGGCGCACACCGGAGGGCATCACTATTAAGCCCGTGTACACAAAGGTCGACTCGGCGGAGAGTCCCGATGAACTGCCAGGGGTGTTCCCCTTCACTCGGGGACCCTACCCCACCATGTACACGTCTAGGCCCTGGACGATTAGACAGTATGCCGGCTTCAGCACAGTGGAAGAAAGTAACAGGTTTTACAGGGACAACATTAAAGGTACAGACACACATTCACATTCATTTATAAAGCATAGTGCACCCATCTTTTCAATTCACATTATTGTTTTACAGTCACATATGGAGATATTTCTGGCTTCTGACCTGGCCTCTCTTAACATCTTAAAATCAAATTACCTTGGAAATTGTATGCACCTGGTGAACCATTCAGTGCTAACCCATTAATGTCAAATGATGAGGATGGTGAATTATATAACTAATGTTTCATTCACAATGCATTGAATGTGCTTCCCTGAATGATTACTCATTCACTGAAAACTGCTCTAAGCCTCCATGGAATCTGGTTGTCTGTTCTTGTCTTAGCTGGCCAACAGGGTCTCTCTGTGGCATTTGACCTCCCCACTCACCGCGGTTACGACTCAGACAACCCTCGTGTCCATGGCGACGTTGGCATGGCCGGTGTGGCCATCGACACAGTGGAGGACATGAAACTGCTCTTCGATGGTATTCCCCTGGAGAAGATGTCTGTCTCCATGACGATGAACGGCGCGGTCATCCCCGTACTGGCCATGTTCATTGTGACCGGCGAGGAGCAGGGGGTGCCCAAGGAGAAGCTGACCGGCACCATTCAGAACGACATCCTGAAGGAGTTCATGGTGCGCAACACTTACATCTTCCCCCCTGCGCCCTCCATGCACGCCATCGCAGACATCTTCGCCTACACCTCCGAGGTATGGATACAGTCAAGTATAGTCTCTCTCCACTTTGCACTATTGTTTGTATATACTTTTTAAGACTTTGTTGACCATTGCACTGTTGTATTGTATTATTTTGCATTGCTGTATTGTTTTGCACTGTGTTGTATTGTTTTGTGTTGTGATGTATATTTGTGTTATATGTGTAAGCTCACTGATAGTTAATATAAATGCTGGGCCATATTAAACAACCATAGATATACTGTTTCAATAGCATTTTGTTCACTTTCATCCTCATAGGAGAAAGGACTGTGCTCTATTCTGACATCAACCTCTTGTTTGAATTTTAAATTGAAATTATCATGCGCTTGTTTTTTGCTTTTTGTCTGTTTTCAACATGGTGATTGCTGTCGAGCTTTTTGTGATAATTATTAGTCTGGCACATGTAAACGTTTGTGCTTGTGCTCATAGAACATGCCCAAGTT
Organism: Sprattus sprattus; assembly: GCF_963457725.1. Taxonomy (NCBI): domain Eukaryota; kingdom Metazoa; phylum Chordata; class Actinopteri; order Clupeiformes; family Clupeidae; genus Sprattus; species Sprattus sprattus. Next base: position 66,302,594 of record NC_137921.1, on the reverse strand, counting down.
CAACTCCATCTCAATCAGTGGGTACCACTTGCAAGAGGCTGGAGCAGATGCCATCCTGGAACTGGCCTACACCATCGCCAATGGGTTGGAGTACTGCAGAACAGGTCTGACGGCTGGTTTGACCATCGATGAGTTTGCACCCAGGTCAGTATTGTTTTTAAAGATTCTCTCCAATGTTTTAAAATCAGAGTCAGATTGTTAAATCAACACTCAAATCAACGAAAATCACAGCAGAGGATCAAAAGGTGAAAGGATGATTCCATCTGATTTGATGATGATTTCATTTGTGACGTCTTGACATACTCAGTTACAGACTGTGTGAATCAGTTAGGTAATTAAGGATGTGTTTATTGAATCAGTAACCTGAGACGATGACATGGCTGCTCCTTTTGTTGTCACGCCACAGGTTATCCTTTTTCTGGGGCATTGGCATGAACTTCTACATGGAGATTGCAAAGCTGAGGGCTGCCAGGAAGCTGTGGGCCACGCTGATCCAAGAGAAGTTCCAGCCCAAGAACACCAAGTCATTGCTGCTGCGGACCCACTGCCAGACCTCAGGATGGTCCCTCACTGAACAGGTACAGGAATCGACGTGTTAATCTCAGAGATCTCGATCTCCAAAATTATAATTTTTTTTAATTAAATATTTTTAAGTGTCTTCTGAAATGATTTCTTACGGACTTCGGAAGACCAACGTCAGAAAAGATCTCCGCCTGATCCATTAACGCCTGGAAATGGGTTCTTATTGTTCTCAGCTGTGCTCCCCAGAATGAGGATTCTTAAATTGAACGCGCGTACTCTGCACCTGGATTTTGATACAGAAACGCCTCACCACCATGTGAACGTAATCACCAACAATTTCTCACAAATCTAGCCCTTCCAAATTAATGCCCCTTCTAAAGCAGCTTGCGCACTGCCCCGACAAACGCCAAACATTCTCCAACAATCACCAACAAACACCAACAGTTGGGTCAGTGTGCGCCAACAGTTTGTTGTTCATTGTCAGGTACTGTCGGAAGAGTTCAACATGTTCAGTCAGGTTTGGTAAAGTTGCAGAATGTCTGCCCAATGTAGAGAGATTTCCAACATTCTGACAGCTCGTTACCTCGTTAATGTTATGTATTAGCTTACCCAAACCAACGGTTTTCGAGACAGATATTTGTCTATTTTAACTTCTACGACTAGTTTAACACTGCAACGTGGTTCTATTTATATCGGTGACACGTTACATGAGTACGTTTGTGCTTATGTTAGTTATCGGCTACTCCCACTACGTTCCAATTACTCCGTTGGTTTTCGAAATATTAATAGGCACGCAGCCCGCTTTTATATACTGTCGTATTAAAAGTGCACCCTCTGAGGCTGCATGATATTTTTCTCTGTCTTCACCAAAAAAAGATCACAGTGGTATATTATTTATTTTCTAGTTAACACTGATAACTGGGGTGTTTTCCAGACAAAGATATTTAGTGTAGCAATATTTAATTGTGTTAAGTTGTAAGTACAGTCTGCAGTCTGGAAAGTCCTGTCACCAAGGCAGAGGTTGTGATCTTTGGCCATAAAAGGTTGGTGACCACTGCTTTAGGGGTCCTCCTCAGCCTTTTTAGTGAAGGAATGGAATGTGTACATGTAGTGACATCTACTGGTTGTAGGGAGAATGTGCAACAAGTTAGCCAATCCAAGGTGTCGTTGATAATGAAGCAAGTTATATCAGTAATATGTCTTAACATGTGATCTTGACCCAGCAAGACTTTTTAGTTTGGGAATCTTTGAAGCTTTTGGCATGAACTCATTTTTTTCATGTCAAAGTTTTTTATGACGAATACGTTTTCCCGACACAGAACACCAAAATTGTGATGTGGTTTTTAAAAGCTTTTTCTATTAATGTCTCACCTACAAGTTGCCCTAGTGACGTTGTGAAATAGCAAGGAGCTGTAATGATTTTTCAGCCCTTAGAAACCCATTGTAGTGTCACACAGAAACATTTGAGTAGTTCAATGTGACTCAATCTTGGTTGTTTGTAAAATATTTTTTTTGCATTATAGAGGAAAAACAATGTAAGCCTTTAAGTTATTCATCTACCATCCATAACCATTCAATTTCGCACCATAGACCCCCCATAATGTATTTCAGTAACTTTTGCGAATAGAAAAGTAAAAAAATATCTTTTTCAGTTTTTGCATACTATCATCAGCAAAGACTTTTGCGTAAATATTGAATTTATATTGCAATTACAACTCACCTTGTCCCTCCTCAGGACCCATACAACAACGTGGTCCGCACGGTCATCGAGGCCATGGCGGCCGTGTTCGGTGGCACCCAGTCCCTCCACACCAACTCCTTTGATGAGGCACTGGGCCTGCCCACCGTCAAGAGTGCCCGCATCGCCCGCAACACCCAGATCATCATCCAGGAGGAGTCCGGCATCCCCAAGGTAGCGGACCCATGGGGCGGCTCTCACATGATGGAGGCCCTCACTGATGATGTCTACAACGCTGCACTGAAGGTGAGTGAGGCGCTACAATCTGAGATCATTTCTCTTGTGTCGGAAGGTTTCAAAGTAACAGTTTAGCTCAAATGCCTTCGGCCTTTGGAACACTTAGCGTATAGCAAATATCATGATCTGCTAAAAGGACATTTGTGTTTTTGTGAGTGTGGACTGAGACCTTAATGTCTACATAGGAGCAGGTCATCTTCCAGGCCATGTTGTGCTACCGGGTTTCTTCTGTAGCCAAGAACGGACATCACTGGTTCTAGAAGCGTTAAAGTGGCAGCTTGAATTTGGCGAAGTGGAAGAAAAAAAGAGGAATCAGTGTTTTTTTGACAAAATAAAACCTCTTTAATGTCAAAGTGAAAACACGGTAATGTCAATTAAATACAAATATGTAATGTAAAATAAGTGATTGGATAAGTATTCACCCCCCCCCCTCAAGTCAGTATTTAGTAGATGCACATTTGGCTGCAATCACTGCACTGAGTCTGTGTGGATAAGTCGGGGAGGTTGAAAGTGTTGTGAGTGAATACTTGATTTGATGGTGTATTTCAGCCCTTCAGATCTTTATGTCTCTTTGGATTCTTGTCTCTAAACATTTAGTTTCCTTTTTTTACATTATGAAATTGTCACTTTTTAACCAGAGGAAGTGAGAATGGATTTGCACATCTGGACACTACAATTTTACTCCCTTCTTCTTGAGCTAGACTACTCAGGCTCTCAGGCTGCACAGGGATCCGGCGTGAACAGCCCAGCCACAAATTCTCTATTGGATTTAGGTCTGGACTTTGACTCGGCCACTCCAGAACATTCTCCTTGTTGTCTTTAAAGTACCATTTCTCTTTGAGGTTTTCGCTTTATGCTTTCGGGTCATTGCCTTGCTGGAAAAATAAATCTTCTCCCCAAGCCGTAGTTCTCTTGCAGACAGAATAAGATTGTCCTCCAGCGTGATGCTGCCACCACCATGCCTCAGTGGGGATGGTGCGTTTGTGCTGATAGCATCTTGTCTGATGGCCAAAAAGCTCCACTTTGGTCTCATTAGACCACGGAACTTTCCACTTGACCATGAAGTTTCCCACATGCCTTTTGGCGAACACTTGTCGATATTTAAGATGAGTTTTCTTCAACAGAGGCTCTCTTCCATAAAGCTTTGATTGGTGAAGGACCCGGGCAACAGTTGTTGTATGCAGAGTCTCTCCCATCTCAGTCCTTCAGAGTAGTCATAGGTGTCTTGGTGGCCTCTCTCACTAGTCTCCTTCTTGTATCCTTCCCCTCACATATACTTTTCAATCACCTTTTTTCTGAGTTGCCAGGAATGTTCTTTTGTCTTCATGATGTAACTATAGCCAGGAATACTGATTAAGCAGTGAATGGACCTTCCAGGTGTCGTTATACTACAATCACTTGAGACACATTCACTGCACACTGATCCCCATTTCACTAACTGTGAGACGACTAGCACCACTTGGCTGGACCTCTGTTGAATCATGTCAGCCCCTTTAAACGGGGTGAAAGCTTACATTGCATATTTTTATTTAATTAACATTACTCTGTAGAAATCTGTTTTCACGCGTTGACATTAAAGAGGGCTTTTTTGTAATTGTTTTTGTCAAAAAAGCCAACTTATATTGACCATGATTGATTTATAAAAGCAATAAAAGGGTAAAACATCCAAGGGGGTGAATAATTATGCAAGCCACTGTATAGAAAATAGCTTCTGAAATAAATAATTCTGAAATAATTTTTTTTCCTCCCCCTTGCCCCTGTTGCCATTGTGCATGCACCAAGGGGGTTTAGGCTCTGGGCTCTGTTAAGCGCCTAGAGGCAATTGTATTGTTATGGCGCTATGAATTGCCTATCCTACTGTGTCATGTATGTATTTATGTATTTAGCACAGTTAGAGGTTAGACATGCCCGCGACAGTCATTTTACAGTTGCTTGCCCTCCCCTACCTACTACCTGCTGCTAGCTTCAAAGGACATCAAGGGGATTCAGGGATTTATTTTTCAAGTGGCACCACCGTTTTACATACCGGTGACCCAGAACTGCCAAACCTTATGATAAAATACAAGTCTGCTTTTGGTTTTTCAGGTTGAAAGCTGCATTGTGGAGTTTTGGTCTTCAAAAACCTTGCAGACAGCACCAAGTAGTCCTGTTAAAATGCCAGGGCCCAGCAGAACTTGTTCCCTTACATACTGTCCAAATCGAAATTTAAGAGACAGCCAGACCTGGAGAGATCACCAATATGCTGTCAAGGCCAACAGGATAATAACCTGCATTCCCCCACTTAACTGGCTTTATTACACGGCTCTTCTTAATGCTGTAGAATGCTCCATTCACTTGAATGGGGCTTCCCAACGTTCTGCGGTCAACTATTTTCCGATAACTGACCGTTGCTATGCAGTTAATGACCGCTGTCAAGGAAAGTGGCCTTTTTGCCTCTGATTCACATCTTTTGTAGCACTCCGCAAGTAGTACGGTAACTTATCAAGGGAGTTTCAGCGGACGGTTGAGCAGCTGTGTTCTAAAGAATGTTCAACTGTCTTTGAAGTTCAACGTCTTTGGCGAACTATTTCTCTGCTTTTTAACACTACGTATAGTAACAAAAACAAATACATTGTAAAAAGACACACTGTGTTAAGTAATTGTTTTAGTTTTAGCCGTATAATAAGCGGGATAATGTATAGAACGCCGGTCATTGTCGGGAAAATAAGCCCCTTCACGGTGAATCAACACCCCTCCGCTTCGCGTCGGGGTGCTGTTCGCCCTGTCGGGGCTTATTTTCCCGACAATGACCTGCGTTCTATACATTATCCCTTACTTGATGTATCAGCTTGGTACACCTGCAGGAAAACGTGTTGATGCTGTTCTTTGAATTTGAAGTGTCAACCATGGTCTGTACATGGTCCTGATATCTTTGGCATAGCTGTCAATTTCACTCTCAATCTCAGATTCTAAATGCAAATGTGGTGTGAAATGCATTAACACACAGGCTTGACACACTTAACCACATTACCCCCAGATAGGTATCAATATTTTGGTTGCATTTTCAGGCGATTTAGTTTCAGTTAGAGAATGAGCAGTAGGACCAGGCAAGCAACAAACACGGTCTCTGGCTTTTTGTTTCTGTTCTAGTTCATCACCGAGATCGAGGAGATGGGAGGCATGGCACGGGCAGTGGCAGAGGGCATCCCTAAACTCCGAATCGAAGAGTGTGCAGCTCGAAGACAGGCACGCATTGACTCAGGTACTGATGCTTGGTTTACACACACACACACACACACACAACCACACACACTCTCTTTCTTGTATGTTTATTTAAATTCTTGAACGTGTGCTCCCATCACAACAGTTAAAAAATAAATCGCCATTTAAATTAAGGAATGAACATTTTAGTTAGATATATAAACATGGCTTCTTTAATGACTTACATTTTTACAGACTTCAGAAGTTGCGTCTGTACGTCACGTTATGTAATAGTACGTAAATGTGTGTGCACAATATAAAAGGAGAATAGAGTGATGACTGCAACAAAACAAATGTCAAAATGTCATAATCTGGAACAGGGGTCGTGTTATCAATAATAATAAAAGGTTCTTTCTAGGTATGAAAAGTGTTTAAGGTCTGCACACAGGCCGAACTGGCTGACCATTTCAATGTTCAAGAAGGCGGAAGGCTTTGGCGCCAGTTTGTTTAATGTAAATATGATACATTCTTGTGGGGGAATGATTCACATGAGTTGAAAGCATAGGAAAAAGGCCAATATTCTTCAGAAGCCCACAGGGTTGATGTGCATTGCTGTTTTAAAGTATTTCTGATTGAAGAACTGCTGTCAACACAAGATTACCCTTAGTGCATAAAACTCGTAATTGGATTTGCCCTGCAGCTGTTTTCAGAATTTAAAAAGGCATATTTGATGTTGGGGTGTGTTAAAGTGGGCATAAACTGGAAGACACCTCCTTGAGGTTTTTCTGGTGTAGCATACATATGAGGGCTTTCAGTTGTGTTGCTCTTACTTTTAATTATGTTCTGGTAATTCGTTGGCTTTCAAAAGAAACCTTATTCAGAAATGATCACTTTGAGTTTTATACTATCTGTGGTACCAAATGTGCTATATTTTTTTTGGTTAAATTGGTGTTGTGTAAATGCCAACATGCTGATCAGTAGACTAATATGATGTAGAGTAGAATGGATTAACCATGCGGTTAATGTCCGATTGTTTCGGTTTGTCTTCATGGTGTGTTTCTTTCAGTTTCTTTCAACAACTTAAAACTAAAAAGCAGAAAGCTGAATTGGTTAAATGTTTAAACAACTAGCCTGGGTTCCATCCGTTTGTACGCGTTCCACTGATTGCGGCCTTCTCGCTGAACAAACGTTTGTTCAGCGAGATCAGTGGAACGCGTACAAACGGATGGCACCCAGGCTAATAAACAACAGCTTTACTGTTGAATAAACGTGGGTAAAGTTACAGTCCACATAGTAAAATCTTTTCTATAATCACGTGCCTTTGTGTGCTGAATCACGGCTTTTCTCTCTCTGTATGTGTGCCTAAGAGTATACATTCTGTGTGTGTGTACGCGAGAGCTGACGAGTTGAACGGTTTGCAAAAAGCATTGAATTTAAGTTGTTTAAGTGGTTATCTCTGCCAGATAGTGCATTAGCCAACTTCAACCTTTATAAACCTTGTGTGATGTGTAAAGATGTGCCACATAGTTGTGCCTGATCTGCATATTGAAAAAAAGAGATATTTATGCCCAGTAGTCCGGGGTAACCAGGACCAGATCCAGAATATATGCACAGCATATCATATTAATCTACTGATCAACATCCTAGCATAAAAATACTTGACTAGAGTACTGAAGTCAAAAAGGTTTGCATAAAACACAAATGTTCTCATTTCAAAATAAGATGTTTCTTTCCAGAGCCGACCAAATATGAAACAGTACTAAAATAAGAGCAAAACACCTTAAAACACACGCAGACGTCAAATGCTTTTTTTTATTTGTTAATATGAAACTTACTGCTGGGCAAATATAATTAACCACATCTGTTTTCTAAGCTCAGGCAGGAGGGGGGTGATCCTTTCTCCTGAAATCGCTCCTTGCATCACAAGTGCAGATTACCCTTCAGTCGCTTCATGAGAGGAATTTGATCCTATTATGCATGTGGGCATGTCTAATGTGTCTGACGTGTCGACGCTTCCCAGCCCCGGTAATGCTCATTAGTGCGGTCTCCAAACAAAAGCACACTCAATGTCCCTGCAGGGTGGCGCTCCATGCAGTCACGGACATACAGTTACGTCTTATGTCATCAGTCACATCTTTTATCTCTGCCTTGGGAGTTTCTTCTGTTGGTGCTGAAGAATATTTGTGGTTTTCATATACTTTCAACTCGTATGAATTCCTCTCCCACAAGAATGTATCACATTCACGCCACTCTCATTAACACAAATGCTCAGCAAGACCCTCCCTGTCTGCTGACATTCACACCTTTCTAATATAGGTAGACCCTATGCCCAGCATGCCCCCAACTTATACTTGAACCAGACCCCCTAGACACACCCATTAGGCTATGTTGTGTATTCCACCTTACTATAACTAAAATATAACTTGTATGTTGAGTGTGTTGTATTGGAGGAAGAACATGGTAGAGACACCAACCGGTACATGTGGTGATAGAACGGTAGCCAATCAAACCAGCTTTTAAGCAGTCAACCGACTGATTGATGGCCTCTCGTAGGGGTGAAACGTGTCAATATGCAAAATATATATGGCATATTCTTCCTCTCTCTGGACCTTTTTTTGCGATTTTGGAGAGAAGATTAACTGAGTACGGCAGCAGCGTTTTATGAAAACGTTCTCGTAAATATATCTCCATGTCCTGATGGCCTGTTATTAGACGTGATGTGACCACATTTCCATATAATTTCACAGGCTGAAATAACTCATCGAGTCATTGTCCGTCAGCGCTTCAGTGAACGTGCAAATCACCTTTTTATCGTTAATGGGAATGGGAGACACGCCACGCACGCACGCATGCACACAGTTTGCAGACATACACACACACACACACACACACACCCCACACTAACGCGCTGCACATATACATATATTAATACACTTGTCTTAAGAGTATACACATATAGTGTTCAGTGTGCTCTTCTTCTCTCTGCTGTGCGTTAGGGTTAGGGTCACATGGTGGAGAACCTGCTGGAGCAATTTACTGAATTACTGAGGCGTATCGCCGCTTTGATGTCAGTTCATACTATGATGCACAGCACACTTACACAACCATCACACACATACACACACACACCTACTTTGCCTCCTTGGATCATCTGGATGTTCTACACACACACAAACTAAACACACCACCTACTCCTATCCTCTTATCTTATCTTCTCTTATCTTATCTTTTGATTGTTTGCAAGTAGTTTTCACAGCCATCTGCCTGCTGTTTCCCGTCAAACATTTACACGCACACAAACACAAACACACCCATCATTCTTTTTCACAAACACACACACACACACACACACACATACGTCATCCTTCTCCACAAACACACCGACACACACACACACACACACGCATACACACACACATAGAAACACACATGCAAACACACACTCACACACAATTCTGCAAGGTCATGGCCTTGATTTCCCCCCGGAGCCTGATGAGATGATCCCTTATCACACACATCTGGGGCTGACTGGTATTCAGGGTGTGTGTCGGGGCGGTGGTGGTGGTGGTGGTGGTGTGGTGGGGGTATATGCGATCTGTGTGTGTGTGCTATCTCACAGCTGGACGCTGTGGGGTGCTTTTTTTTGAAGCAGGTACCGCCACATCGGTTTAAAGAATGTCTGGGTCCTTCGAATATAACGTGGAATTTTTTATGTTGTATGGTTGATATATGCATTGCAATTTCTTTCCTTGTGGGGTGTGTGTGTGTGTGTGTGTGTGGGTGGCTTGGACTGCTGGCGTGATAAAAATATCAGTAACCACTATGGGTTGGTATGGGGGGGGGGGGCGAACAGACTTGTACAGCACAAACCCCCCCCCCCGCCCTCAGTCAAATGTGTGATGAGGTGAGATATGGCTGCTGCGGGGGGTTCAGAGAAGAAAAGGTCTGCAGATTTGCACTTTATCAGACTCATGTGCTTAACGTCAGCTGCTGCCCTCGAGATAAACCAGCGCCTTTGGCCTATTTATCAAAATTACAGCTGTTAAAGCGATTAAAAAATGAATCGAATGAATGACATACTTTATTTTTAATAAATCTAAATTAATCACGTATATGACGTGCCGTGAAAAGCATTTAAAAATCAGTCAGATTTGCCATTAACGTGATGTGACGAAGTAAACAAGCCTAACATAAATGGCAAGCAACATGTACCTCAATTAACTTTATTAAATGAAGAACTTATTTCTGTGACCCAGCACAAAGTTAGCTAACTACTTAGGTAATGTCAGACTACACCAACAAAAGCACTGATCAAAATTTTGCTTGCTTTGCGAACTTAAAAACAGTTTGAATTTGAAGGTTTTTGTGCAAGCATTTCTGATGTTCTGGAATTCTCCATCTCAAACTTATTCCAAGATGAGGTTGTAGACCTAACTACCAGTACAGCCCAAAACATTAACACTAGCTCCACAATAAGTGTGCAGTGGTAGAAATACAAAACTATTACAGCAACGCAGACTAATCCATCCAAGAGGGTCATCACTGAGCAGCCTGCAAGGGGCAGCCGTGGCATACTGGTTAGGGTTTCAGGCCGGAAACCGAAGGGTGGCCGGTTCGATCCCCGACCAGTAGGAAAAATGTGGGCGGGGGAAGTGGCAGACCACTGCTCTCCCATGCCCACATCCATGGCTGAAGTGCCCTTGAGCAAGGCAACTAACCCCGATCACTGCTCCCCGGGCGCTGCCAATGCCAGCCCACTGCTCCGGGTTAGTGTTACTTCACTTCACTGTGTGTGTGTGTGTGTCACTTCCCTGGATGGGTTAAATGCAGAGGTTAATTTCAGAGTGTGTGTGTCTGTCTACACCACCTCTGCCATAGAGAGGACTTTCACTTTCAACCAAAAAGGAACTTTCTCTGTGTGTTTTGAAATCTCAGGGATACCTCAGCACAAAGTTAACATTTGAATGCAAAACTGCAATCAGCCTATAACTTCCTTTCTCGTAGGAGGAGAAACTGGAACAAAGGGGCGGTTCGTTTTTTCCCTCAGGAGAAGGAAAAAATGTTCATGTGGAGTCAAAGTTGAGGCCTTACTGATAGAAGAATGCACAGCTGATCTTATTATCCCCTCACCAGCTAAAACAACCCAAATGTTACAGCTCCTTTTAAGTTAAATCAAAATCCCAATATCAGGAAGGAGAAACCATACTTATGCTGCCTCAGGTTATGAAGTAGTTTTTTAAGAGTTATGAGGGAATGAGCAAAGAACCAACTAAAAGAATGGCTCCTAGGTTTCTTCATCTGCCTGGAAAAGGAGTGTTTTTTCCCCCATGCGGTGTCAAGAAGGACGAGTAGGACAAAGGCACAGCTGATCATGATGGTTCCTCTTACCAAATTAAAACAACCACAATCTTGTAGCACTGTAGCAACTGCCTAGTTGACTCCGTATCTAGGCGTCAGGAATAGGAACATATGTATAGGTGCAGTCCTCAAACCGGGTGAAAGGTTGTTGATATCTGACCTCAACAGGCAAACAAATACACCCTAACCTTTCCTTGACCTGAAGCAACATTGGACCATGAGCTCATATTGTTGTTGATGGCTTTGGAATGGTATATTGCTCCGCCTGAGCCTTTGTGTTTGTTTCCCATGTGCAGAGGCAAGTCTTTACACAAACACTGTTTTTTTTTAATTTATTTTATTTAAAAAACAAAATTTTAGTTCACACATTGGACTGACAGTTAGAGGAAAATGTTGCTGAATTTCATGAAAAATGTAGTGTATAGTCGAATCTCTCCTGTGTTTCTTTATCCCCTCTAGGGTCAGAGGTTATCGTCGGCGTGAACAAATACCGTCTGCAGAAAGAGGAGACGGTAGAGGTGTTGGCAATCGATAACACCCATGTGCGCAATAAGCAGATTGAGAAACTTCAGAAGGTCAGTTGTTAAGTGTGTGTGTGTGTGTGTGTGTGTGTGTGTGTGTGTGTGTGTGTGTGTGTGTGTGTGTGTGTGTGTGTGTGTGTGTGTATTTAATGGAACAGTGGTGTTGTATACATTCACTTTATCCAGTTGCCATCTAGAACATTTAAATAGAAACAAAAGGAAAGTTGTTTCAATGCGTCAGACTGGTTACATAAAAATGTAACACAGGATTTCTTGAGGGTCTGTGTGTTATCTTAAAATTCATGTCATCACAAACCCCACAATAAGCACCCCACCCCCACTAATGGGCTATTTAGTCCACCCACCATTTCACTGGTAGGATTTAATGGACTGATGTGATGTGTGCAACAACCATTTCCATTAAGCATCTTAGCAGCGCTCTTAATGAATCCATCACTGATAACCATCTCTCTTTAATTAGCTGCATGTTATAAATAGTCTGTTGTAGCCTCTATGTTTGTTTCCCGTGTCCAGAGTCCGGACTAGTGGAGTAGTGGTCCCTGGAGAAGTGGGTATACTCCTATTTTTTTTTAAGCAGGCCATACAGCACAGGATAAACGCCCTGTTTTGAGAAGTGGGTATACGCAATGCTGACTGAAAAATAAGTGGGTATTCTCCGTATACCTGCGTATACCCTGGACCACACCACTGGTCAGGACCTTTATTTTTTTTTAGTGCACAGACAGCCAAAGGACTGAGGAACAATTCAATGAATTTGACAAATACTGTTTTGAATTAGAATCGCGTACTACACCTTTTCAGTTGTGTGTGTGCCTCTGTTATTAGCGCTTTATATATAGAGTGCAGACGCCCTCCATGCAGAGGGGGAACTCTTTTCAGTCTGTATCGAACTCTGGTTACATAAAAAAAAAAAAACAAGTAATGGGATTTCTGTAAGCTCCATGTGTTATCCAGGTACAAATTCACGGTGCAAATCCCCCCCCCCCGCCCCCCCCCCCCCCCCCGGTAATCGTACAGTGCTGTCTGAGCACCTGAACACACACACACACACACACACACACACACACACACAAAAAACATGAGTGTCTAGGGACTGTAATGCCCTTCTCATCTAGGCTCTCCAATCCAGATTGGTGCCTGGGAAAATGCCTTTAATCTAAAAAAAAGAGACAGAATTTATCTTTATTTGTTTTTAGTTTTGGCGTCCTTCGGGCTCGGGAACATAGTGCTGGCTTTATCCAGCCTACATCAGGAGCAGGCTGGGGGGGAAAAAGGCACTCTGGGCTCAAGATGTGGATGCTCAAGATTGGAGATAGTGAGCAGTGTGACTCTTAAAGACTTTATTTTATTTTTTGGGTAATGTAATAAAACTTAATTAGTGCCCCGCGGGCCCTGCTTCAGTGGGCCGAAGCACAGGATCTTTACCTTGGTGTCATGAGGCAAGATGTTTTCAAACCCATCTATACATTAAGTATGTTTGCCGTTGTGATAGTTTGGCGTCAGTGTGGTTCTCACTGATTGGTGACCGTTCTTATGACAAGAAGGCAAATGACGATGCATTTAGTCTGAATGTTCCTCCCTCTTACTCAGAATACATATCGTTACACACAACAGGGGCTAAATGTGAGATTGACAGATAGATGCGTTGGTCTCTTTAGGACACCTTGTAGCGGTACTTCTGCTTGGGGAAGAGCAACACTGGTTCACAGAGTGCACCGAACCACATGCAGTCATCTGCATCATCTCACCGAGCTGGACAGCTTGTATCTGATTTGTGAAGCAAATTGTTTCCGGTTCTTTCTCCCATTTGTCAGGAGTTCTTGCCTACATGCAGTAATCAAATATAACTCAATCAAATCAAATTCAACAAAATGGGAGAAAGTCAGTTACGTGTGTGTGTGATGCGGAGATGCTCTGAAGCGCTTCTGTCTATTAAAATGAACAGTGAAGTCACTTAAGGTTCAGCAGCTGTGTATATGAATGTACGTGTTGAACCAGTGCTATATATTATGGCATAATGAAATGATAGGTGAAGGAACATCACATGATCCTGGCCATGACCTGCAGGAGAAATGCATATATAAGGTATGAAATGTACATATGCTGTAGTGTGTTTTTCATCGCGGAGTGATTTGTTATTAGCTGTGAAAAGTCCCGTAACTGTTGGTATGTTGACGAATAACCTAAAGCATGGAACATCTCTCGTCCAATCAGAAACAGCTAAATTACGCGATAGAACCCAATTGTTTTATTAATGCATATAAGGTATGAAATGTACATATGCTGTAGTGTAAGGTGCTAACAGCACCAAAGTCTTGGGTTCGAAACCTAGGGTGCCCATGTACCGATAAAAAAGTATGGCTGTGCTACAGTCACGTTGGTAAAAGCATGCAAATGCGACACTTGTACACGGATGAGGACGTGACAGATAAAATGTACTATTGTAAACGATGCAACTAGTGGAGGCTGCAAGATGCTCAGTGTTGCCAGATTGGAAATACCGTATCGTATCAGAGGCTCAAAATGATCGTATTTGGAGGATAATTATCCTATCTGGGAACACTGGGGAAGGTGGTCGGCCTCGCGCAAAAAGGGAGATACCTTTTCCAAACTTGTAAGGACGTTATGACTATTGCGCTGCAATAAAATGAAGCGAGAAGAATGGCTCTGTGACGCTCTGAGCCTCGCCTTTGGCTGCCATTGAAGCGAAAGCTTTGAGCAATGCCCTGGCAGTGAGACTCATTTCCTGCTTGATGAGAGCTTCTGGGATATTGCCTGCATGGCCCCTGACCGCCTCGGTACTGGCGCTTTGACAAGATCTCAGTCTTGGATGAATCTCCTCCCTCCCACCTGGGTCAGAGTGTATTAGTGTGTATGCACTGCACTGTTACGTGTGTGTGTGTGTGTGTGTGCACGACCCGTGAACAACCTGGCCCTGATAAGCTGAAGGTATGATCGCTCTACCACTTTATTAGGTGCTCTTCGTCTTCTTTCCATTTAAGTACTGAAGACAGTCAAACATATGAAGGTCTTGGTGTTGTAACTAAAGGGATGATCTCCAGGATTGCATAATATTGCCAGATGTGTTTTTTCCTCACTGCACACCAAGAGCACAATACCTTTTCTAAAAGCCCACTATTTTCATTGTCCACCCCTTGGCATCAGCGTTCCAATCATCCAGTTGTGTGCCGCAGGTTTGCCTTTGTCTTCCCCTCTCTATGGCCAGGGAGTTTGCCTGTATAATGTCTTACTTTTCCCCCCAAAAAAACACATTTAATTTGTTTGTGTGTTCAATCGATTTCTATGTGCTCTATGATGGCGTTCATCTGGGTTTTGATGCCCTTTTCTGCATTAGGTACTTGGTTCTCTCCAGTGATGGGCAAGCTACTTGATATGTGTAGTGAGCTAAGCTACAAGCTACTCTACAATAAATTCAGCTTCACTACACAGAAGCTACCCCTCATGAAAATGTAGCAAGCTAAGTTTTAAAAAAACCTGTCAAAAGTAGCTTGCTACATTAGTAGTCACTTTTCAGTTAAACAAGCCAAGTCAATGCATTTTAAAATCAACTAATTTTACTTTTAAAATAATTTATAAATTCAATTCAATTTTATTTATATAGCTCCAGAACAATACATTTGTCTCAAGGCGCTTTACAGAGGCCTGAAACGAAAAATAAAATGACAATAATACAACTCAATTCCATGTAGGCTACTTGATGGTTGGTTTCCCTGTAATGTTACTAAACAGCCTGGTTAAGTCCACACTATTTAAGATGCAGACAATTTGTGTAAACACTTCAAACACAGCACTCAATGTGAAATGTCACTTTAAACGGTCACTCAGTAATAACCCAACACAGGGAACTCATGTCCACAGTGAAACTGAACAGTCCGGGCAGTAAGCTCCACGATCTGGCTGTGCAGGGTAATAATGTGCGTAAGGCAGGTGGGTGTACGACAGTCAGAGCAGGGACCAACAGGCGGTGTCTTTAGATTAAGCAGTAGAGTGCAGGTCCACCGTTAGCGTGTGTGTTGTCCGCCCTTTGCTGCTGGTAACCTGTGGCTTAAAAGTACTCCAATCGCATGGGGATTTTCCCTGCCTTACAGCTGCAGCTAGTTTGCCAAACTAGCACCCGGCTATGTTCAGTGGGCCACGGTATTAGTGCTCCCCTAAGACCCTAATTCCCGGGCGTGTTGGTTCCTTCCCCATTGAATGTCACCCCGTGACACACATAAACATCCTGTCTTCTTAATGTGTGTGTTTGATGGCTGCAGGGAAGCGAAATGTGCAGGAGAAAATAGCTTTCGAGGACGCTACTTCGCTACTTGATCAATAAAAGAGCTTAGCTACTGAAAAGTTACTTGGTTTTATAAATAGCGACGCTACCGCCAAGCTACTGGCAAATGTAGTTAAGCTAGTAGCGTCGCTACAAGTAGCGACGCTACTGCCCATCACTGGTTCTCCAGTAAATGTTTAGTCAGTCTGTTTAGTTTACCGCTGAATGAGCTGTAACTCAGTCCAAAATGTGAATTGTGTTGGCATTTTTGTGTGTATAAAGAGTGTATAAAACCTGGGAACACGGTTCTTCAGAAGCCGTGGTTGACGCAACATGCTTGAGGAAATAGTTTAGAGAGAGAGAGTGTGCGGGAAAATAAAGCAAGGATGGGATTCTTCACATCCAAATAGTCCAATGAGGATTAACAGGGAGAATGAGGTTCTATCAGTACCTGTGTGAACGTGAAGTTAATATGAAACGTGAAAATAATCAATGCATCAGATTGATCAGAGAGATAGTGTGTGTGTGTGTGTGTGTGTGTGTGTGTGTGTGTGTGTGTGTGTGTGTAACGTCCTCTGAAGTTACAAGGTCACTAGTTTTATGCGGGTTGTTTTTGGATTGGACAGCGTAAAACTGACACTGAACCACGTTTATCCACATGTACTTCCCTGGTTTCAAATCTAATAAGAGACAAGAACCACACAGTCATGCAACCGATGCTCCCAAGAACACTTTAATGTCTTTAAAGTATTTACACCATCTCGTGCAGGTCCATTATGATGTAGCTGCTGCTTGCTGTCGAAAAAGTAGTTCCTTGAAAGTAAATGGCCAGATGTGAAAGGTGGTGATCCGCCTACCACCCCGCCCAGTTTCTTGTATGTTCTACGCTAGCTGCTCATATTTCCTCAGTGGGTTGTGGCTGTTAGCCCAAGGTGAGCTGATTTCCTCACCAGGGATTACATTTGTTCTGGGTCCAAATTAGGATTTAATTTCCCTAATATATATCAGAAAGACATTAACACCCCTGGTGGCACTGTAGGTCCATTTTCACTCCAGGGGAAAAAAGCCTAGGCTGAGCTCTAGGTACACTGGTATTCGGCCGATGGATTAAGGTGCGTGCGTTCGTGCGTGTGTGCGTGCGTGCATGCTAATTGCGTGTGTGTGTGTTTGCGTGCATGCATGCGTCATCTAAGCGAGTGCATCAGGAGGCTCAGTAGACACACACACACACACACACAAGCTTGCACACAAACATGTTTTATTTATACACTGTTGAATCTCAGGCTGATGCTCACTAGGCGGCGTGTAGAAGCACCTTCGTTCTTGGCTAAATTAGCGACTAATTCAAACAAATAGATTTAATTCTTTGGGAAAGAGCAGCAATTGTAGTAATCACTGAGTCATTACTCCATATGCTATTAATAGCAGCTGGCTTATTGTTTTTGAAGCAGCAACATTACAGCCCAGCATCCTGGCGGGCTTAACCCAGGAACTAGCATTAGCACGCAGCAGCGCAACCTAGCACAAGCATTATGACCACAATGACCAATGATCTTGTGCTGTTTACAGTAGGCGCCGCAAGATGATACATTTCCCTAATCTCTTAATTTTGAGAGGAACCGAATTATAATCTACTGTTGTGCTGTTGTAATCTGCACCTTTTATAGATTTTTTTTCCTTGAAATGTTGGCGTGAAATCGAAAAACAATATTATACTGTTATTTTTGCCTGGACATTTTTCAAAGAAAATCATTAAAATGAAAACATTGGTTTTTGAAGCCCTGATTAACACAATGTATATGGACAATATTAGAACGGTCAGGACCTACTTATAGGTTTAATATACAAGGTCATACAGGTTGATGTGAGAGGACTGATTTCACTCGGTCACTAACATCTGTCCTTGTCCCCTCCAGTATTGAAAACACTGTGACTTGTGTGTGTGTGTGTGTGTGTGTGTGTGTGTGTGTGTGTGTGCGCAGGTGAGAGAGACTCGTGACCCTGAGGCTGTGAAGAGATGCTTGGCAGCCATCGAGGAATGCGCTCGCACCAAGGATGGCAACCTCTTGGCACTGGCTGTGGAGGCCGCCCGGGAAAGGTTGGTAGGAGTCCACCAACGTCATGGATTGAGATTGAGGTCAAGTCTTTAGGGGTCTTGAGGTCTTCCTTTAGAGGGATTGCATTGAGGACGAGGTTGTGCATATTCCGCAGGTGTTCCGTGGGAGAGATCACTGACGCCATGAAGACTGTTTTCGGAGAACACAAGGCCAGCACACGCATGGTGAGCGGAGCCTACCGCAGCGAGTTCGGGGAAATGGAGGAAATCTCCGTAACCCACAAACGGTAAGTAGGCCAACTCCGTCACTGTTTCTGGGGGTTGAATACTTAGATGACTAACTATGTAGCAGCATTTAAAGCAGGGGTCGGGAACCTTTTTTGCCTGGAGAGCCACTTTTACCATTTTTTTTTTTTTTTTATCTCAGAAGAGCCACAAAAAGTGTGTTACAAGAAGGGGTTTGGATATTTAACTAACAGTTACTTTTAATCAACAGAGTTTTTTAAATACATTTTCTACTAGTTTTAAAAGTTATTGTACTAGTAACTTGAAATGTAAATGGCTTTGGGAAATGACAGAAGTTAACAACGTTACAGCGTAACAACGACATGAAGTTAACAACGTTGACAACACAACACTCGAAATTGAACATTAGGCCTACCAGAGATTAATGCGACTTCTGGTGCTGCATAGACTTGCTGATGGCCTTGTAGTCTGGCACATATTCAGTGAGGTGAAGCTTCATGCAAGCATTGAGGCTTTCGTCGTTTAAACGCAAGTGCAGGTTCGTCTTTATATTTTTCATATGTGAGAAAGATTTCTCGCATGCATAAGTGGAACCGAACATGGGTAACACGGCAATACTAACATATTGCAATGTGCGTTATGTAATGGGCAGTTCATTCCATGTTATTAGAAGCAGTTCGTCTTGAGATGGAAGCTTTCCCATGTCAGTCCACTTGTGTTTGCTCGCAAGCTGTGCTCGCTGACGTGCGATTCCTTCCAGCTGATCGTTCACTGATTTGAACTTGCCCACCCAGATGCCAGACGAGGTCACGTCGGCAACTTCTATTTCGAAATAGCAGATAGAAACACCAGGGATGCACAATTAGTTTTTTTCCTTTTCGATATTTTTCTCTAGCCTATCAACTTTAACAATGGAAGTTTTCTCGTTGACGGAAATGTAGGGAAATCTGTGATTTTGTTAGATATTGGCATGGCAACCAGCCGCGAATGTAACAATATTTTGCAGGCTATGGTTACGGAGTCAAGTGAGGTGGAAAGTTATATTAAATAACTCAGATAGACCTACGTATTTGCCACGAAGCCTTGTCATTTTAATATAACTAGTATTGACTGTTATTTAAGCCTTCTACTAGGCCTAGGCTGATCCCTTGATTACACGTTTTTTTTCTCTAACCCATTTCGTCCAAGAGCCCCGGCCGTCAGCAAAAGAGCCAGTGGTGGCTCGCGAGCCATAGGTTCCCGACCCATGATTTAAAGCATAACAAAGACGGAAACACAGCGTGTTTGTGCAATTAAGTGCAGCAAATAGATTCACAGTGGGTGTATTGCTAATGTTATAAATTGGTCTCTCAGAAGAAGAAAAAAACAACATGCAGTGCACCAAAGCCGCTGTTCCCTCCCTCCCTCTCTCCCTCCCTCCCTTCCTCCCCCTCTTCCTCTCCATCACTCTCTCTCTCTTTCTCTCTCACTCTTTCTCTCTTGCTCGCTCCCTTCCTCCCTCCCACCCCTCTCCATTTTCCTCACTCCCCTCTCTTCCTCCCCCTCTTCCTCTCCCTCACTCTCTCTCTCCCTCCATCCCTCCCTCTCTCCCAACCCTCTCCATTTTTTTTTTTTAAAACATGCAATATCACAAGGGCATCAATGCCAGAAGACTGGGGCAACAGTAGCCATGGCAGCCATGCCACAGATGAAATTCCTTCCCTGATTGACACTTATTTTCTCCTAATTTCGTTCTCATATTTTTTGTCTGACATAAAGGCTAAAATATGAATATAATATCATATAATATGAATATATGTATTAAAACACAATTTATATTTAGACGAGAAAAGTGTCTTGGAATAAAGGCTTTGTCACTGAAACACATGAGGATTGGCAGAGTTAGACGTTGTACTTCAGCCCACCATCAGGGGCGCTAGACTTGTAATTGCTTCACTTTTTGGAGACGACATGCTGTCTGCCTCTATGATGTTATTGGTCTGACTACACTGAGAGCTGTGACTGTCAAAGCCATCATCAGTGCTTTTACAGCTGATGTTTAGAGTTATGGTTATGACTGACATAGGCTTAAAATCTATGTTCAACGCTGCAATGTATATATTCGCCTATGTAGTCATTTATTGTTCCTTATACCACAGCTGGGTTGAATTCCCTATTGTGATCGGTTCTCAGACGTGCATTATTTTCATAGTTTGAAAACCATATTAAAGCTTATTTTAATGGCACATGTTGTGTCATCCTTGTCCCTAAAATAAAATGAATAAGCATGATGTATTTAACCAAAGGTATGCGTTGCTCAGGCATTGCGTGTATGTGGATGATCAGGCTAGTTCTAAAGAGGAGGCAGTTGATAAGGTGTGGAACGGTAACATGACAATTAAATAAAACCTGAGAGAGAGCGAGAGCCGTGGACTTAGGTATGGATATCATTGTTTCATCACAAGTGTCTTGTTGCCAGGCAATAGAGCTACAAAGTCAACAAATGGAACAAAGGCCAGTATTGTGTATGTAATGTCAAGTCAAGTCATATTTATTTAAATAGCACAAAACAGCTCACGCTGACCAAAGTGCTTAACAATTCAATCACAATAACATAAAATATCAGAACAAATAGAAAAACGAAACAAAACAATAAGATCACAATAAATAAATAAAAATAATTCAGTAAAAAGTCAAATAGAAAAACCGAAGCAACACACTAATCTAAGCAACTATATACACATCAAAAGAGCAGAAACACCACTAACAGAAAGCAAATATACAAATGATCAACTTAAATCAGGGGGGTCCAAATGCTAAGTAATAAAAGTAGGTTTTGAGCCTTGACTTGAAGGCATCAATAGAGGGGGCTGATCTTATAGACAGGGGGATGCTGTTCCATAGTCTAGGGCAAAAGCGCGGTCACCCCTGGATTACCCCGGGAGGGGCAATATGGTCCCTCTTCCGGGTACCGACCAGGAGCCTTGCAGCGGCGTTTTGGACTAGTTGTAGGCGGGACAGGGCAGGTGGCTAATTCCAGTATATAAGGTATTGCAGTAGTCCAGCCGGAAGGATATGAAGGCGTGGATGACCTTCTCAAGATCTTTGGGTGACAGGAAATACTTGATTTTGGCAATGGTGCGGAGTTGGTAGAAGCTGGCTTTGAATACTGAATGTAACTGTTTGTCAAATGTAAAAGCCGAATCGAATATTACACCAAGGTTTTTGACTTGGGGCTTCACCAGACTAGACAGATTGCCTAGGCTGCTGGTGGTCAGTTTGATGGAGTCAGGGGGGCCGAATAATATATCTTCAGACTTATTCTCATTTAATTGTAGGAAATGTTGTGCCATCCGCCACTTGATGTCCTCAAGGCAGTCCAAGAGACTTTTTATATTTTGCCGGTCGTGAGGTTTTAGGGGGAGATAAAGCTGTGAGTCATCTACATAGCAATGGAAAGAGATGTGCTTTTGAATAGTTGCAGTACATTTGCAAAGCAGCTCAGTAAAGCTATGCAAACGTACCGTTTGCCAATGGATCAAACAGGATGCCGTGGATTCTCGTGAGTCTAGAACAGGGGTCTTCAACGTTTTTTAGGCCAGGGACCCCCAAACTGATGGCGAGATGAGCAGGGACCCCCTACTCTATAAATTGCATAAAATTTTGTTTATAATATACTGGGCCTAGTGCCAAATAAACATAGCTACCCTGTTATTGTGACGATGGCACACATCCTCCCACATTAGTGAGATGTATCTTCTTTTCAATTACTCCTGACTGACACGATCCAACGGATGACGGAGGAGGAGTCTGGCGCATGGAGTTGTGTTGACAACATAGATGTTATAGTGAGATTGACAGGTCAACAAACCAATCACACCGCTAGCAAGTTGTTAAGATCGTAGGTAGTAGCATGCTAACATTAGCTAGGAGGTTCACACACCTCGCAAATCCTCACTTATTTTTCAGTTACAATTAACGTTTTTTGACCTTTTACAGTGTCTATTTCTCTTTATTTAATTTTTTTTAAATCTAAGCAAAAAAATGTCGAACTAACAATTTATAGGTACAAACAAGACCAGCTATGGAGTTTGGTCCGCCATCTTTTATTTTTGATCTTCGCTCTCTTTAGACTTGAGCAGAAACGCGATTTGATTGGCTAGTGCCTGTGCATGAAAGGTGCTGTGAGTGAACCGGTGCCCAGCTTGAGAGAGCTCCTGTGGGTAGCTGAATGTGTCGATTGGACTGAAAGATAACGTCTTCTCGATCAATTTATACGTTCGCTACAATATGTTGGATTTATGTTAATGTAAATTTAAAGGGAATAAATACAATTCTGATTTGGAAGACATTTAAATTAGTGGAAAAAAAAAATTGGTTGATTTTTAAAAAAAACTTTTTTTTTTAGAAATACTAAAAAAAAATTATCTTATCAACCAAAGATTTCGCGACCCCCCTGCAGTACCTCCGCGGACCCCCTGTTGAAGACCCCTGGTCTAGAAGATGTTTATTGGGTATTTGGACACATTGACATTGTTACACATGGATCTGAGGATTCCCTAGTAACTGATGACTGATGAATTTTTCCCATGTATTTTGGCACGGACACCAAACAAAGAAGGTAATATTTAGATGGTCTAGGACTATTCTTTCTCATCTTTCGGTTTAGCATGCCTAGATGGGAACTCTTAAGTAAACCATGGAATGCTTCTGAGAAAGGCCGCGGGCCTGTTGGCTAGCCTATCCACGCAACACAGAGCATGCTGTGAGACCGAGGCAGTGGTGGATTGAAAGTAGAATCAAATGTGTTTTGAGAAGCTTACACTGATGCCAGATTCAGAGTGAGAGTTGGGTTAGCAGGGAAGAGTTTATACGATGGTGGTTGTGGGAGGACCGAGATGGGGGCTAGAGGTTCACACGGGATGGAATTTTTCAGTCCTTTTTTTTACACACAAAAAATATGTAACATTTTTGTCTCTTTCACATTTTGTCCTAATCCTGCTCAGGGAAAAAAAACAAAAGAAACAAAATGCCAGGGTGGGCCTGAGAGCCAATGAAAAACCAGAAGATCTTAACAATTCCACTCACGAATCATGTGCAGACATCCCCAAAATCAGCATAGTTTAGAGTCACAATCCTGTTCGTGGATACAAATAAATGTGTAATACTCTGCTCCACTCCTGCCAGCAAAAAGCCCGCTGGTTGATTGGGACACGGGATGGATTTTTCTGTGCCTCCCCTGCCTGCACTTGTGAACATGTGAGCTGCATAAAAACACCCAACCTTGCTCCTGAGGCATGGACTGTTAGTAGGGTGGGCTGTAAGAAGCGATGTTATGGTCATGCTGACAACCATTCAACAGAGATGGGGACAGGAGAGACCAAGAGATAGTTTAAGCCGGTGCCACCTGTCTCCCATCTGTTCTGTCCGTATGCAGTGGGTAATTAGTAGCCTGGTATAATCTGACACAAATTCACTTTGTGATTAGATTGGACCTGGCCACGCTTCATTGGGGATTGTTTCCAGTCGTTACATCCTAATGGGTGTAGACGTTGGGTTAATTTAACAAGTCGACATTGACAAATATGGGATTGCTTTACTAATGGTGCAATCTGATGTATTAACCTCTTCCCATACCCTATTGGCGGTAAATAGACAGTTTATTTGGCCTTGATGACACATTGTTCTTGCTCTGGCTTTAAATCGTTCTTCATTTCAAACAAACTTTTCACTTCAATGTGTTGTTACTTAGCCCTGATAGTATTTGAAATTAGGAGATAGATAATTGAATGTATTCCACAGTCAAAAGTTAATGTTAATTGTAAAGTTAATTGTAAAGCTTCCTGTGTATTCTGTAAGTACCCAGATGGTCACATTTTCTCTATGCCTTGATCACTGTGGGAGTGATGACACCCCGGCCAGGGTCTCCCCATGAATAGATATTATCCTAGCCATTCTGTCTCCTAGGTAAGAATTAGCATTCTGGTAACCACCCCCTCCCACACTATCCTAAGTTAAATACAGAGGATCTCTTAACGGTCAGTCAGTGAAATCAGCCGAGGTGGAACTAACTTTAGTGAAACCTGGTCTTGTCTCTCTCCTCTGATGCGCATCACCGTAAAGGTTAAAGCCTGAATGATTTGACATTCCATTCACTTGACTGAGTCTCTGGTAATTAGGATACATTTATATCCTTTTAGCCCCCAGACTATCATCAGGACGAAAACAGAGCAGAGCCAAGCTAAATCATTATCTGTCGTATAATTGATATTCATGTACTATAATTATAGTATTCAAATGCCATACATGGTACAATAGAAGAAACAAGAATATGTTTCTTATTCAGGAAAAGAAAGAAAACACCATGTTCGAAAAGATAAAAACCTGACACCTCAAACTTTTTATTAGTACTGAATACCGTACTGTTGAATTGAAACATAGCACTGAGCTGTCATGAGTGATTTTCATTTATTTGTTTGTTTATTTTTTGGTCCGTTCGTTTTCATGTGTGCTTTCTTTCTTCTTACGGCAATGCTGTTGTGACGCCTGCTCAGGGTTGTGGACTTCAAGAGCCACGAGGGCAGAAACCCGCGTCTCCTGGTGGCCAAGATGGGGCAGGACGGCCATGACCGAGGTGCAAAGGTCATCGCCACGGGATTCGCTGATCTGGGCTTTGATGTTGACATTGGACCGCTCTTCCAGGTGAGCAGTTAAGCAAGGAATGAATGGATGGATGGATGGATGGATGTAAGAAACATTTCACAGTCTTCACAACATCCCTCTGTGTTGGGGGAACCTGCTGATGTTTATTGCGATGGAAACCATTCCTCTTTTTTTGTCAGTTCACAATGTCGTCTTACATTAACTTCTGTGAAGTTCGTGAGTAATTTATCTCTCAAAACGCATCATTTTTCTTTCTTCCATGTTTGAGAGACTGCAAAACATTGCAGGGAATTGGACTGTCTGTTCTACTCTTTATTTATCCTGTGGTTGCTCTTGAAGCAGCACAACGGATCAATAGCTATTCGCTAACGATATGCTAGCAGCTAAAACTAACGAAATCTCTTGAAATGCGCTGACTTTGACATTATGACAAACTAGTTACTCAACAACTGTCCTTACACAGTCAAACATCGAGCAAGTGCAACACAAGACGGCAAATAAGCTACTTACTAGTTTGGCAGACAGTAGAAAGTCGGGCATCCACAGGCAAAACTACAGAACGAAGTTATATGCCTATGGACCCTGGTATGGCAATGGCACGGAGGCGATTCTCCATATTAAAAGTCATTGTAGCGCCCCAATTTTTTTCAAGCTGTTATCTTAAGGTTGAACTGCTTATCCTAACCCTAATCCTGAAGTATAATTGTTGCATTGCTATTGGCCGTCCTTGCAGTTACATTTAACTTTGTTCCATTTGTCTATCTCTTCGTCCCTCCGTCTCTTTGTCACCTCATGTCCTACTAAAGTGGACCAAATGTGTCAAAAGTCCAAACTGTTCTGTCATAAATGAAAGATTTAGCTTTTTCATTTTTTTTTAGTTTTTGTGCTTCGTGTGATTCTCAGAGCTCCTTAACAGACAACAGACACCCAGACTTGCTCTCCACACACACGCACGCACGCACGCACGCACGCACGCACGCACGCACGCACACACACACAAAGACCATCTGAGATAAAGCTGGTAGTCGTGCTCTTTCGGCGGACCATGGTATCAGGGGAATCCAAACATTCCTCACATGGCTGTGCATATTAAAATGTATCAGGATGGGCTAAGCCTCCCTGCATGTTTCCAAATACGACTCGCTCTCATATGATTTCTCCTTCATGTTACCCAGGAGCTGGTCACCTTGACAAATGACCTGAACAAGCGATTTGACTACTGTGTAAGCCAGAGAAAATGTCTATTAAAACATTTTTGAAAAACCCACATATCGCATTGAAATGTACAAGATTCGTGTCGTGGAGCCATGAACTCTACAAGATGATAATAATAATAATAATACCTTTTATTTATAGGGTGCCTTTCAAGAAACCCAAGGTCGCCTTACAACAGTGAATAATACATTGAATAATACAGTTAAAAAAAAAAAAAAAGTCATGATTGATGCCCGTATTGTTATGACATGTGAGCACACAATTGTTGAATTGTAGACTGACAGTCGGCCATGAACAGCATGTGCGTCAGTGTGTCCTTCGTCATGAGGAAGCGCCCAAATAACAGCGTGCCACAATTCAAGGTCTTTTGATGGCACCTCGTACAATGATGTTTTTAGAAAATTTGCGTCACATTCATTTGAGAGCGTTTCTGTAAGGTGTGGCTGTGGTTGACAGCAGCCCCCAATCAGGGACAGTTTTTGTAATGCCAAAACATTGCAGTATGCCTGATTCAGGCTCCCATTTCCTATACACTTTACATGAAGTAAGTACCACCTAAACATGTCAACCAAATAGCATGTGACGTTAAAATGGCACCTTTCAATGCAGGAGGCATGTAGAATAGACGCCAGCAAAATCCAACACTATGTGGAGAGAGGCAAATGAGTCCCCAAGAAAAAAACACCTCCAGATGCCTTGGAGATGGATGTCCAAACATGGCAACTGTTGATCATCTTCGCATGCTTTAGCAAAAAAATAATGGAATAAGGATGATGGTTGTCAACAATGTGATTGAGGAGTTGACAGCTTGGGGACAGAGATGGGGAGATACGCTGCAGAAGCCTTTCATTACCCACAAGTAATGAATATGATAGACTGTCAATGGCAGTGACCTCTGCTGCTCTAATGCCACTCAAGTATTCAAAGGGTGAGTGGCTTCTATCTATCTATCTATCTATCTATCTAATCCTCTTCGCCCCTTCTGGTGCATAGGGCCTCAATGAATTGTCTCCACCTCTTTCTGTTCGGAGCAGTTTTCTTTGCCTCGTGCCAGGAGGTGTTGGCGCTGGCTAGATCTTTGGTGACACCTCTCCTCCATGAGCCGGTTCTAAAAATATAAGGTCTTAAGGCGCGTCTGCGGATTCGGAGAGAGGAGAGGGTTGTGCTCAACGGCAGCTTGACACGCATGCCGTCGTTGGTGAGGTCGAGCATTGACAAAACACACACGCATCAGGCTGCACCAGTCTCTGATTAGAGCGTGGAGAATTCCTGAGCAAACAGGGCAGACGTTTGAAATGCAACCCTGATGACCGGGACAAACGCCTGTGTGTGTGTTTGTTGTGGTCAATTGTAGGAAGCAAGCTCCTTCTTAACAACAGGAAGTCGAACTAAACGGTAGCTAGTTGGAGACACGCCACAAACGCGTTGCAAATAACTCTCAGAAACGGCACCTTTTGCGTAAGGTCGTCACACCAATAGCGGATGTTGTCAAACAAATCCCAATGGAACAGTTTAACTGCTTCAAGAGGAAATGCTCACTTGCTACATTTAAAACTATCTAGAGAGCTCGAGAGGTGGTGCAAGGTTGAGGTGTTTACGGTGAGATGAAGAGGGCTTGAACTGAGGGGCAGGCATGGCCTCCCTATGTCACCACATGTCATCTGCCTTTTAAAAGTGGATAGAGGTGTCTTCAGGCAGAGACACGAGGCTGTGATATCCCACACTATCTGTGTGAATTAACTGATGATGAAGGGGAATAGTGACAGATAACCATTATTAACAATGAACTATTATGGTATTTTAGCGCAAATATCTGGTGGAATATGAATGGGGATCTGCCATGAAAGGGGTTGTATTCATGTGGAAATGGAATGGGTGGATGGACGGAGACAGCGTCTTTTTCAAATTCCTGAACAGTATTTTAACCATAGTATGGGGAGATGTAGGCAGAGATGACAGACGACAGAAAAGCTGAGGCACAGAGATGACGGAGCCGGAGAGTGTTGACGCCACTATTATCTGGAACCTATTCAAAAGCCATCTATATGTGTGTAACTGTCAGAAGCAATTTTACGAGTCAAAAAACGTTCAGTTATTAAAGGGGTGAGGGCCGCAGGGACAAAAAAAGTAGATGTGATCACTGGTACAGCTTTGAGATTACTATGTAATTATGATGGCGTTTTCGCAAAAATATATATCAGTAGATTTGATTGATAGATAGATTCTCAAATAGAAAGAAAAGAACTCGACCTCGAGGTGGATGCCCAGACGCTGACAAGGACAGGATGGTATTCAACACAGATCAGAGCCTATTCTGAGCCAGTGGCATTGGCAGTTCGGGTGGTCTTGCGTTTATATCATTTTTCTAACTCTGGCAATCAGACTAACCTCTAACTAAAGTGAATGAAGTTTGTTTTTATGTTTCTAACTGTATTCAATATAAAATTGAGTATTCGGTGTTACAATTGTATAGTCAAAGGTTCCTAGTTGCACTGTTATGTCTAAATCACATAAAACATCACCAGATGGTAGAAAGATTTTACACCCAGGTATTGGCTTTCGTGACGTGTGTCCGCCATTTTATTGCATCCCTGTCATTTGCAGCCAGTGCAGTATTAAGTAGGCCATTTGTAAACATTTTAAAACATTTCCTAAGAAGCATGGATTAATTCAAACTGCGTGGAAATCTGGCAGCCCTAGTATCTACAGCAGCCACGCGCAGGATCAAGCAAGTCATTTCAGTCTATTTGTGTTTGCAGCTTAACTCCCATGCGACTGGCAATCTCACCAATATCTCCCTTTCTGTCTCCCTCTCGCCCCCCCCATGTTCAATTTCTTTTCACTTAATCTCTCTTTATCTTTTTTTCTCTCTCTTCCCTACATGTTTCTTTTTCCATCTCTCTTCCTCTCATTCTGTCTTTCTTTTCATCTGTCTCTCTCCTTCCCTCCCTCCCTCCCTCCATCACTCTCTCGCTCCCTCTTTCATATTCTCTCCTCGTCTTCTCCTGCTCGTCACGTCCGTGTACACGGCTGCTCTCTGCTCCGGACCTCTGGGATCGCTTTGCTGGCCCCGCGTTGTTGCCGTGACGACAGACGCCCTTGGAGGTGGCGCAGCAAGCAGTGGACGCTGATGTGCACTGTGTCGGGGTCAGCACACTGGCGGCTGGGCACAAGACCCTCGTCCCCGAGCTCATCAAGGAGCTGAGAAACATGGGCCGCCCGGACATCCTGGTCATCTGCGGCGGAGTCATCCCACCCCAGGTAACCCATCCCCCCCCAGCCTGCCCAGTCAAGAGTGCATTATCGCTCACTCACCTTTGTCCTCCACCAACACCTCCACTGATCTCTTCTCTCTCTATCTCTCTCTCTCTCTCTCTCTCCATGACAATGACCCGAACCCTAGGCAGATTTAACATAAGCAAAACGGGGTGGGGGTTGGGGGTGGCACCTGCTCACAACCCACGGAGTCCTCTGCGCATGGAGTCTTGATTATCGAGTGTTCGTAGGAAGGCAGGATGTGTGTAAACACTCACGGAGAGGTGTTCACTAGATCGATGCAGAATCACTTATTGTCCCCTTAGTGTTTGAGACACAGCTTCTGGCCCTCCATCTCTGGAAATAAACCAGGCCACTCAAGTCATTTGCATTGTTTATGTGATGTGATGTGGAGAGGAAGTAACCACGGTGACCGGACGAAATGCCTCTTTAGAGCCACCCTTTAGCTGAGTTGTAAAGTACAAGTGAAACGCTCAGCAGCAGCACCATTCAGAAAGAGTGTTTTCACCGGCTTGAAATCCACTCGATTTTCTTTTCTCAGCTCCAAATGACCTTTTTATGTATGTTGGTAAACTAGAAGATATGTGGGATGTTGTACTCCCCATGAGCCCTCGATCAGTTTGTGAGTCCGTGAGGCAGCCCCCATCACAAACCTCTCCGTCAGTGTCTCCACACTTCTTCCACACTTCCACTTCTTCCACACTTCCACTTCTTCTACACTTCCACTTCTTCCACACTTCCACTTCTTCCACACTTCCACTTCTTCCACATTTCCACTTCTTCCACACTTCCACTTCTTCCACACTTCCACACTTCTTCACACGTCTTCCTACAAACACTCAATATCAAGACTCCCCCCCCCCCCCCCCCCCATGCTATGTGAAATCTGCCAAGGATTCATGTCATGGTTAAGGGGCATGTGAATGATTGCTAGGTAAAACATACAGGGAACATAATAATGGTCATCACAGTTGGCTGTCATTACATCTATTTGCAAACTATACCATGGGTGGGATGAGGAGGACACGCGAGTCATTCCCTCTTACACAATGCCACCAAGACTGACCTAAGCTCACTGTGAATGAGAACAGGAGGAAGTATACACTGACCTAAGCTCACTGTGAATGAGAACAGGAGGAAGTATAGACTGACCTAAGCTCACTGTGAATGAGAACAGGAGGAAGTATAGACTGACCTAAGCTCACTGTGAATGAGAACAGGAGGAAGTATACACTGACCTAAGCTCAC
Organism: Sprattus sprattus; assembly: GCF_963457725.1. Lineage (NCBI taxonomy): Eukaryota > Metazoa > Chordata > Actinopteri > Clupeiformes > Clupeidae > Sprattus > Sprattus sprattus. The sequence goes on along the minus strand of NC_137921.1, from coordinate 66,272,055 downwards.
TGTGAATGAGAACAGGAGGAAGTATACACTGTACTGGCCACTTCAGCTCTAACTTGTACCTTTCTCTCTCTCTATCTATCTATCTATCTATCTATCTATCTATCTATGTATGTATCGCTCCTCTCCTTCTCGCTCTCTCTCTCTCTCTCTCATTCTCTTTCTCTCTCTATCTATCTATCTATCTATCGCTCCTATCCTTCTCTCTCTCTCTCTCTAGGACTATGAGTTCCTGTACGAGAGTGGGGTGTGCTGCATCTTCGGGCCAGGAACCAGAATCCCGCAGGCAGCTGTGGAGGTCGTCGACAGCATCGAGAAAAGTCTGGAGAAGAACCGACAGGCCATGTAAACAAGCGGGGGCTATTTTTAAAACGGGTGGAATATGCTGTGGCCTTTTAACACGAGTGTTTAGGGAAAAGTTTGAGGTTTTTTTGTATGTAACAGCGCAGCAGGGGATGAAACAGTAATACTGAGGCTGCTGTAAACGTTTCTTCATTCCACTGATCCAAATCCACACTCTGTAGCCATCATGAGGAAACACTGAATATGCTGTTTGTTCTAAACTCTCTCTCTCATACATGAAGACCCACGTTGCTTTTTTGTAATTCTTAATATTATGCTCGGAAATGCTTTTTGAGATGCTGTACAAGAAATGTTTTGTTGCGAAGCTGAAGAGAACAGGCCTTAAAGACATGTCTAATTTTGCTTTTTGTAATTCTTAACATTATGCTCGGAAATGCTTTTTGAGATGCTGTACAAGAAATGTTTTGTTGCGAAGCTGAAGAGAACAGGCCTTAAAGACATGTCTAATTTTGCTTTTTGTAATTCTTAACATTATGCTCGGAAATGCTTTTTGATACAGTTGAGGATATTCTGTGTTTGATGTCAAAATTAGACACGTCTTTTAAGGCCAGTTCTCTTCAGCTTCACAACAAAACATTTCTTTTACAGCAACTCCACATCAGATCAGATGACGATCATAAGAAGGTGCCCTCTGCCGTGGGGTTAGTGGGGCACTTTTGCTTTGGTCAGATTATCCACTGGAATTTTATTTTCTCCTGACCTCCAAATGACCTTTTTATTTATGTTGGTAAACTAGAAGATATGTGGGAGGTTGTACCTCCCTTGAGCCCCTCAATCAGTTTGTGAGTTTGTGAGGCAGCCCACATCACAAAGCCAAACAGATGTTAGCACCTCTCCGTCGGTGTCTCCACACATCCCCTCTTCCTACAAACACTCAATATCACACACTCCACACGCAGAGTCTGCAGTTTATCATAGTGTGGAGGCTAGGTAGAGACGACCAATGCCCTGCGGAGTGGTTGTGTCCTGTGATTCCTGGCTTATGTCTCTGTGTGTGTGTGTGTGTGTGTGTGTGTGTGTGTGTGTGTTTGTGTGTGTTTGTGTCCACTCGTCTGGGGAAGGGAGCGTCGGGTGAAAGCCGAGAGTATTAACGCGAGGCAATTCTCTCTATCCGTCTCTCTCGCTCCGTCGCCCTCTATTTCTCCTTTCCTTTCTCTCTCTCTCTTCCTCACACACACTCACTCTCTCTCTCTCTCTCTCTCTCTCTCTCTTCCTCTCCCCTCCAGCTTTCTCTGGCTGACTCACCAACTGCCTCACTTGTGTGTTTGTGTTTGTCTGCCCCCCCCCCCCCCCACCCCCCCTTTCTCTCTCCCTCACACACACTATCTCTATTTCTCTCTCTCTCTTCCTCACATACACTCACTCTCTCTCTCTCTCTCTCTCTCTCTCTCTCTCTCTCTCTCCTTCACACACTCTCTCTCTTGCGCTCTCTCTCTCTCTCTCTCTCTTCCTCCTGCTCCTTTATCTGTGTGCCTCTCCCCCCCCTTTGTGGGAACCCCGGAAAGATAATACAGTGATGTCCCACACCACAGCTGAGTCTGACGTCCTGTTTGTACAAGACCTGGCCTCAGTCAGTCAAATTCATTGACTTCTTTTCCCCCCTTTTTTCTTCTTGTTCTTCCTCCTCGTCTTCTCTTCCTCCCTTCATCATCTCCTCTTCAGAACCTCATGACCCAATGGCTTCTTGCACCTATTTAAACTCGGGGGATCTGGGAACCACACCAGGTTCCAGGTTCTAGTCTGACCACGTGCATCATCAATGCATCCCACTGTGTTTTGTGTTTAACTATTTAGAATAGCACTAACTCCTCTTATGTTGATAGCTTGTCAGGAGTGTCAGTGTTCCCAGTGCCTTTTTCCTAACCTGCCACTTTCTCCTGCCTGAGAACACATCGAAGGGTCATGTCAGGACATATCTTTAGTGGCTCACTATTGAGGAAAAAGAAATCTTCAGGGGATTTAAGATCAATCAAATAACAACTTAAGACTTCAATATTACGAACCATCTGTGCTGTACTGTCTTTGAAAAGCTCTTAGACCCACCCCCATCGATGTGACTTGTCTACAACAACCTTTTATAGTATCGATTTGCAATAGAATGGCAAAGCCAGGGTTGCTCAAGTCAGACAAAGCCGTAAGATCAAGACATATTGACAAGCTAATGGAGAAACAAATATTGGTTAAGCACTGTTAAGAATAATAGCTTCTTTAAATACCCTTATTTCCTTAACTTAACTGCTCAAGTAGAGTGTTAGTAAGATGGAGTGTCTGCTCTATATTTTTTGTAAAATGGGTTTGGAGCCTGTGTGTGTGTCTCTGTGTGTGTGTGTGTGTGTGTGATTTGGTCAAATCAGTTAATGATTCATTCACTTTGCAGGAGGGAAATTATTAATCGCCCTAACTTTCCACATGATTTGATTGTCTACGTTTTTTCCTTTGTCAGAAAATAAAATTTCATAACAAATTTCATTCAATATCCCTGGTAGTGTGAGATATTAAGAAAAACATCTAAAGTGTCTTGTATTCATGACTTAAAATGCATCTGAATAAATATTTGAACATAAGGAAAAAAGACCAAAGGCTTGTGGTTATTTAAAATGTATGACTTTGGATAGAAGAAAGCCCGTATTTAATGTGAACATTCATTCTTTCAAATATGTATTGTAACAAGACTCTCAGATCAGCGAGAGACCTCATTTCTGTGGGAGTCTGAAAAAGAATGTTGCACCAGGTCCAAGCACTGCATAACTTCAGAGCTTATGATCAACTGTTGATTTGTGTTGCAGCAACGACCAACGCCTCTAATGTCACTACTGAAATAAGTGTGAATATGCAACTTAAAAAAAAGAAGAAGCTTTTACAAGGAAGTTGTCCAGTCCTATCCCAGCCCAGGAGAGAGTGTGATCCTGCCTCATAAATATTGGCCAGTGATTGGCTGACTTTGGACAATTTTTTTTTTTTTTTTTTTAAATGTTTGCATTATTTGTTTCGTTTACATGATGCCCGCCATCAGTTAATTTTTTTTCATGCTACAATATGTAGCCTAAACATGCCCCATATTGCAAAATGGTTTGGTCATAAGGGTAGCTGAACGTTACGGGCCCAGGACAAAATTATTTCAACACGCCAAGGTGGTTGAAGAAGCATAAAGGGGTTAAAAAGAATTGCAGTTGTTTGGCAAGCTTTTGTTTGATGAAACATTTGTGAGTTTTTACACCAAATGATCATTTGCTTAGTCAATCACAGTTCTTTCCCACTTGTTTCTAACTTTCATATGATGCAGTGATTCAACATCTGCAACAAGTTTTGGTCAGAGGGATAACAAATTTATAAAAATTGAATCTCTACAGTCACTCAGAATCCAATAATTAATTAGAATAGGGGGTGGAGGGTATATATGCGCTCAGTCAAAAATAACCTCTCTGCGGAACAAAAAATGGCTTTGAAAAAATTAATTCAGTTGTAATAGCCCGAAGCATACAGTGATTTCACTTTGAAAAGCTTTTCTTTCACCATTGTCACGGTATAAATGTACTGTACATTGTCAAAATTGGTAAACAATGACGTGAAATGTTTCATAAAAGTGTATTTCACATGTGTATTGCTATAGAGAGTCTCAAGTCATTCAATTATGAGTCTATAGTCGACACTTGTGTGTTGCTCTTTGTCAGAGTATGAACATAATTGAACAGCCTCCTTGTTTGTCCTTCTACAATCGAGGACCAGGAGACACATTTACAGTCACAGGGGGTAATAGTTTGTTTGCTGTAAAATCCACAAAAACATGTTTTAATCAGATTTATTCATTTCCAAGCAAACATCACCAAGGAATCCAAGGTATTTATCCACCGTTTTTATTTTTTCACGGCAAATTATACATTCACGTTTCGGTCGATGCAGGCATCACACGGGAATTTTGCAAACACAGATCTGTGGACTCACCATGTGGAATGACTGGAACTTACTTTCAAAAGAGAATTAAGAGTTCACAGTAACGCCTCATGTTCTGGAACTATCTACAAATCTCTGGATGAATTGGTGCATGCTGGGAAGAGCACATTCGACAGATGAGGGGAGAACCCGTAACAATATACCATTTCTGTTCATTCAACATCTGTAAAATATTTGACCTGCTGAAACACACAGAATGCTCATGTTGGATCACAACAAAAATAGTTTTTGCCTGTAACGATTATCTGAATAGTGTCACTTTCAACACACTTTCTCCAGTGAAGCCTCCAGTGAGTACCACATACTACCAGTTAATAAGCCAACAACCCTGAGTAGTTTTATATGATGGTGAACATTCTAGTAAACTATGGATGGGGAAACACATTTATTCATTTAAAATGTTTTATAATAGAACAACCCTGTGAAACACAAGACACATTCCATTTTTAGTAAACTCAAGACAGTCACAAATATTGTCCTGATATTGAAAGCAAAAACCATAGACAAAATAAGATTTGTATATTAGAGTTCTTTAAGACAACTTCAATCCTTCAATACTATGACCAATACTATGACCAATAAATTCATGGAACTTTACACATGCCAAATCCGTCAGTCACAGTAATCCAATTTGAGAGCTTTGGCACTTGCAATGAGAGTGCTCAGAATAACTGGTTGAGTTCCTGTTCAAAAGTGACATTACGGGGGGGGCACTGTGGCGCAAGCAGTAGCCCCGACCACATTTGGGCTTGACACTCATGGAGGACACAGGTTCGAATCCGACCTGATGTAATTTCTCCTGTCCACTCCCCACCTCTTCTCCCTCTCATTTCCTGTCCCACTCTTAACTGCACTATCAATTAAAGGCATAAAAAGCCCAAAAATAAATCGTAAAAAAAGGTGACATTACATCCTGATGTCAAAACCTCATGAAGCTGGAGATTACACGCCTTTCTCACTGATCATTAAACATACAGTCCCCGATCCTGGCGTAAGGTTGTTGATATTTTAGCTTAACAACCAATCAAATGACACGCCTCCCTTTGGTGGTCCAGAAGCCAAGTATTGATTAGCTGGAATAGTGTATTGCCCAAACAGCTACATGAATTAGACACAAAATGTGTTGGATTATAACCACTAACCTCACCTTTAAATTTAAATAATATATTGTCTATTGCCTGAAGAGAAGGCTTCAGGGCCCCTCAGATAGTCTAGCTTGTGGCCTGTAATCCAATGAAACAACTATTTAAAAAGAGAAATGCAACATAAAGGGCAAAAACACAAAATAACAAGATAAACAAGAACAAGATATGCAACCTCACAATATTTACTTATCGGGTGAGATTAAAAGCTGTAGTTTTTGCAGGTATGCATGGAATTGTGCAGATTTCAGATAATACTGAAAGATAAAAAAAAATACTTCATGTTCATAGCTCTGCTGTTCGTGGTCAGGACGTTCTTACATCTTGTCAGAAATAAAAATAAAGGAAATGGGAGGAATGTGGATGATGAATGAATATAAACATCAAAAAGATGCAAACTGCACAAAAACAATAACACATTTCAGACAGTGGAGCACATCATGACATGTTGGTGTAAAAATGTGACGCAGCTGATTAGGTCTACTTCAGGTGGTGCTCAACAACAAACAAAAAACAGCTGGCACGTGTGAGCAGAAAGGTACCACACTGATGCCTTTCCAGGTTGCACACTCAGTCTTATCATGATTCCTTTAACTGACTGCGATGTGTCACCTGCTGAAACTTTGGATGGGGTGCTCCTTCTCTTGCCCAGACAGTTGGCAACCCTTAGCTTTGATCAGCTTGCAGAGCAGCAGGTTAAGCAGTGTGAAGTGTCATAGATGATTTTGGAAATGAATCGTGTCGGAGCAAATGCTGTAAGCGAGGCAACAATTACCCAGAGCAATAGGCCATAAACATCTCACAGTCAGCCACATGTATGGACCAAAAATGGCACACACCATAACCACAAACAGTAAGAAAATTCACCCAAATGCATAGAATGATTACTAACACTATTAGTGCTGAACATTAAGGAAACAATGTGTTGACATGACTGCCTGAAAAGCAGGCTGACCTCCACAAGGCATAACAAAGCTGCTAAAGTTGCTAAAGTTGCTAATGAAGGTGAGCACACTGTTACTTCAAATTCACCGAATCCAATGAGACGGCAATCCAAATCTTGGGGATCAGTACATGAATATAATAGTGATCTGAGGTTAAATAATTAATTTCCATGAAAAATAATGAGTTATGAGTGGGTCAGATGGATTATTTATTTTATTTAAATGTTTAAAATAATTTACAGCCAAGAGGTAGCTGAAGTAGCATGAAGTAGTTGTGCAATCCATCTGAATTTGTAAGGTAAAGGTAAGACATTTTGTAAAACAAAACTCATGTTTCACTTACAATGACAGATGACGGTATCAGTGAGAATAGATAAAAATACTCCTTCGAAATTGAACTACCATTTTTATGTTTTTGCTTTGAGGGCACAAAGTCCATCATAGTTTAAAGAAATAATGGGGAAAAACTGCCATTCAACTCAAATAATTTAAAGAAAATGTAAAAAAAAAAAAGCTTTTGAGGGAGAGAACAGTGGTCTAAAATGAATATAAACATCAAAAAGATACAAACTGTACAAAAACAATAACACATTTCAGACAGTGGAGCACATCATGACATGTTGGTGTAAAAATGTGATGCAGCTGATTAGGTCTACTTCAGGTGGTGCTCAACAACAAACAAAAAACAGCTGGCAAGACTCAAATACATCTATAGTGTTATTCAGTCATCCTCTATGGTCTGACTTAGTCATTCTCCCTGCCAAAAATCGATCTATGATGTTATTCAGTCATCCTCTATGGTATTGTTCAGGCATCCTCTATCCTCTATGGTATTGCATTTCATTTGACATGAACAGACTGTGGCCAGATTTGATGGTTGGAGAACTCAGTGTTATATTGATCATTAAGTGTCGCCATGCTTGTTTCCTCAGATGTGAGAGAGTGAGACATGCTCCTAGCCTCGTCTATACTCGTGATTTATGATTTGGGATTGATATGAAATATGATATGAAATGTGATTTGGGTAACACTTTGCTTGAACATAATCATGTCATAGCACATGTCACATGGGGTCACAAGTCATTATAATAGTGAGCGTTCAGGGACGAAACAGTGTCATGTCACCATATATTCAGTACATTTCATGATAGTATAATGTTATGAGAGCCTAGTGGCATTTGACATGAGCTGTTATTCCATCTCAAATCTTGAGAGCTGTCATCATAACAGTTATCCATAATCAGTAACACGACACAGTCAAGTCAAAGGACATCACCTGTTATGAAGACAGGATAGGGGGTCTGGCAACTTTATGACATGGCTGCATTGGTCAGCATTATTTAAGATGTAGTGTAGATTTAGTGTCATTGTCAAGTATTTGTATTTTGAAACACTTTTTTACCACTCTGTTTATAAAGTCATCTGATAAATTAATAAAAAAGTACCACTCTGTTTATAAAGTAATCTAATAAATTAATAAAAAATAATATTGTCTTATTGTGATTCTTTGATGAAGATGAAGTAGCTACATTTTCTATGTTTGGATTGTCCTGCTACATTTCCCATTTTCCCTCCATTCCCTAAAAGTCTCTCTCTTTTTTCCCTCTTGTGCAGTCCCTTTTCTCCTTCTCTCTCTCCTTGCTACAACCTCCTGGGCTGGCAATTCTCTCGAGATAGATTCTGCTCAACATCGGGAGGCTGTCTGCACTCAACTTCCGCGCTTATTCTTTGGGGAAAAAGGCTCCACCTGTGTAAACTGGACCTCTTATAATGTCACCCATGAAACTACGGACACCATATTCTTCATTAACTTCCCAAACGTCTTTGGATGCATGAAGTGTCACACAACAGCAACCTTGCTGTCAATTACTGACCCAAAGGTTCTTGATTACCCATCACATTCAAACGAAGCCTCTGTTAGAATGTGACTGCCCTCACGTCTAGGACACTTGCCTTTGAAAAGCTGCAGGCCTCATTTATGGAAAAAAAAACACCCAAATAAACACACTTCATACTTCAGACACCATTTTTCACAGCTTTTCACAGGACTGAGAGAAAGAAAAGAAGCTCCCCCTGTGGAGATCATTTGAAAAGCTTTCCATGTCAATACACATTTATTTATTGCCCCCCTCTCCTGTTCTGCTAATCCAGCCCTAGGCTTCAGTCTAGCTCTTGCCTTCGGTTGACTGGCCCTAACACCACTATCATCCAAAACGCTATCGGTACTCCAGGGTCAGCCGTTCCGCCGCCTGTTCCTCCATGCTGGGATCCAGGCGAGGCTGTAGCTGGGGTTCTGAGGGCCTTCGGGACTCACGCACCGTGTAAATGGAGTTGATGACCTTGTCGCCCTTGGTGGGATGGCAGGCCGTGTGACGTCCGCACAGGTGGCACATCTGACTGATCTGCGCCTTGAAGGGCTTGCTGAAAGCGTAGTAGATGAGGGGGTTGTAGACAGTGGAGGTCTTGGCGAACAGGCAGGGCAGCATGCTCACCAGCGGTGGGATGGAGGCGCTGTCCCGGTACACTGACCACATGCTCAACAAGCCGTAGGGTGTCCAGCTACCCAGGAAGCCCATGCTGATGAGGAAGGCGATCTGCAAGGGGAAGGAACACTATTAGACGTCACCTTCCTCTTAGAAACCGGAAAGTAACATTTCACTGTGAGGCCAACGTTTTTAGGAGAGGTCTAACAAGGGTCTAGCAATCACTAACAACTTACCTTTCATTTTCCCACACACTTCTAGTCCAAAGTTCAATAAATTGTCTTCAGAACGTTAAGCAGATTAACTGCATATTTTTAGCAGTGCTAAATGCTTTTCTTTAGATCTCTGACGAAGGACAGATCTGAAGAACTTCCCAGCCATGAGTTTAAAGGTGCACACATTGATGAAGAAAATCTATCATATATGTAATGTAAATTAGTGTCTCTGTGCAACGTCTATACGTGATTATGAGGAAGCAGTCAGATTCACAGCACAGTCATGTGTTTATTAACCTAAAGCAGAGACTTATTTCCATAAATACGCGCACCGTTCGGCTGCTGGGGGTTAATGCTGAAGCCACTGGACATGTAGACCCTTTAGGGAAGGAGTGATGGAGAGAGAGAAGGAGTGGGGGAGAGAAGGAAGGAGTGGGGGAGATGGAGGGGTAGGGAAGAGTAGGGGGATGGGGTGGAGGATGGAGAGAGCAATGGAGAGGGGGAGAAAAGAGAGAATGATGAAGAGAAGGAGACCACATTTACATATAGCCGGGTATTTACAGAAACTTTTATTTCTCCCCCTCCGTTTTCAAAAATAACGTTGTACACACAAGATCGTTTTCAAAAAAGTTTCTGTTTACCTGAACCTGCATAAATATGCCCCCGAGCTGATTATTATTGGAACGAACGATCTGGACAGACCGAATGCGTTTGCCGTTTTACGTAGTCTACCGTCATCAGATAAATAGTATAGGGTGAGGGCAACCTTTTTAACTACACTGACCAGCGACCGCATGAAAGTAGTCTGACCTTCTACGGCGGGATGCAGTAACTCCAAAAAGTGAGAGTAGTGATGAGCGCGACATTCCGCTGGGAGGACTATTTCTTTCTTTAAGTTTTCTCGCCAATACAAACAGACCTAAAGCTTTTGCAGTAAGGTATAAATGAGCACTTCCTTAACAGCATCCATGATCAGTAAGCAAACGTACTGTACACATAGGACGCTCACATGACATGATGCATTTTAAGTTGCAAATTGTGACGTTTTGAGAACCTAAATCTCCATTTGACCTAGTGCACACGCAAACACAAAAACTTTTAGAGTTTTAGAGATCTCCACTTTGGCCAGAGTTTTTAGAAATGATTGTGTTCCGTGATAAAACCTCGGTTTTCGTGTAAATTTAAAAAGGCCAAACCGCATGAAAATATATGCGTTTTCCCACCGTCTAAATGGGGTCAAAGAACGGGGGAAGTAGTAGTAGAGAGAATGGTGCAGAGAGAGACATGAGAGAGAAAGGGGGAGGGGTGGAGGATGGAGAGAGCAATGGAGAGGGGGAGAAAAGGGAGAATGATGAGAACAGAGGGAATATCTGCTGGTGTGACATGAAAAGGAAATTATAACCACGAAGGGTCTAATCTTTTCATTTGCAAAATTACGCACACACACACACACACACACACACACACAACACACACACACACACACACACACACACACACACACACACACACACACACACACACACACACACACACACACACACACACACGCACACACACACACACACACACACACACAGACACCGGTTATGATTAAATAGCATGGTCCTGCAGAATACTCAGGTGAAAGGTTGTTGAAGCAGTCCTCCTGGCTGTGTCGAGGAAATTACATCAATTTCTGCTCAACAATGGACGCTCATGCTCATAATAGTGGTAGCAAGCCGTAGCTGGTCCAAGGACTGCCCCTAAGGCAAAACTCTGACTGATGCTGCCTTGGAATGTCTTAGTAGAGGACAAAAGACCATCACACTACACACAGTGCACTCTAAATTAATTCCACAGGCAGAGTTGGGTATTGCCGTGTAGGTAATTAAGGGATAAAGGATAATTTACCTTCAGTAGTCAAGTCTGTATGCTGTATGAATATTCAAATCCTGCTCTTTGTGTGAAGACTTAAGTCAGAATAAAATAAGCAGCATTGTCTTACAGGGGGAAAGACATAGTTGGTAGTCATGTCAACCATCTGTCATTTACAAACTGAAATGGTCAGGCAATCTTTAAAGTTGTTTTTCTCAGGTCATCTTGTGAAAAACATTGCCTACATGTTCTTCTCGTAAAGGCTATTCTTCATACTACAAAAGGCAATGTGGAAGATGCTAGTGTGTGTGTGTGTGTGTGTGTGTACGCGTGGGCGTGCGTGCGTCTGTTTGTGTGAGTGTGTTTAAATGGGGCTTGGGAAAGCGCTCATCAGCCAAGCCTTTTCTCCACCTGCGTTGCGTGTGTCAATTAATTAAAAAAATGGAACATCATTGCTTTTTCGCTGTGTTACTTTTAATGGTAGTGCTGCCCATTGCCCCATTCAGAGCCAATGTGTAAGAAGATTGAAAGTGGAGCTGCCCTTCTGCCCTCTCTGACTGTGTGTGTGTATGTGTGTGTGTGTGTGTGTGTGTGTGTGTGTGTGTGTGTGTGTGTGTGTGTGTGTGTGTGTGTGGTGGGTGGGTGGGTGGGTGGGTGGGTGTGTGTGTGTGTGTGTGTGTGTGTGTGTTGGGGAGTCATCTTTACTGCATCTGTCCAGGAACTCAATGTAAATACAAATGAAAATGTAATTCCTCACCAAGACCAGTCTCCTCTGCATCTTGACAGTGTTAGGGGTGTGGTTGAACTTGTTGATGGACTTGAAGGTCACGCGCAGGCGGATCACGATGCCTGCATAGCTGGACATGATGACCATGGCTGGGATGGCCAGGTTCATGGAGAACATGCTGACCACGAAGGAGGAACCGTGGGGGATGTTCCGCAAGTCGGCCCAGGCAAGCGTGCAGGACAGGCCGAAGGGCTCTGGCCCGTACTTGCCCCAGCCAGCGAACGGGAAGGTGGCCCACATTAGGGCGTAGAGCCACGTGCCCAACACCAGCAGCTTCACGTTCCGCATGCTCACCTTCTCCTCTGGGGGATCACATCACAAGACGGGACACGGATTTGGATTAAGGTGCACACACACAGGAATCTATAAAGTTTATACAGATAGTACCCTTATATACATACACAACTATAATATATATATATATAGGTAAATAATAACAAATTATATATATATATATATATATATATATATATATCCTACATATAACATTTGAACAGTAACAGTGGTATATATATACGTACATACACTAATATTATTTATATATATATATATATATACAATTGTTACTGTTGAAATGTTTGGATTCACAACCACTGTGGTCTGCCCAAACACACTCTGCAATTTTCCTCTTCTACTCACAATTGGTCACCATGAGCTTAAGCTAGAGGCTACCGTGTGCACTTCTTCTGTTTCAAACTGTAGCCTGTAATTCCAGATCTACTGACATTCAGACATTCCCAACGGATGCATTCCCACCTCAAAACAAATGGTAAGAAATTGGTAGACTGGGTGGGGATACAAAATATCCTCCATGCAGCTGGGACACAAAATATTAGAGAAACACATAAATCAAAACTCATCTAACAGAAGGCAGTTTAAAAGCCACCTAACTTGCACTTCTACCAGAACTTAACTTGCACTTACAGTAGTTACATTCCTGCACCTTTTTCTATTTCTTATGTAAAATAGTATTTATTGTTAGACTATATTCTTTATCTATTGCTCGTAGCTTGATTGTTCTCTTCCTTGTACATCGCTTTGGATAAAAGTGTCTGCTAAATGACTAAATGTAAATTAAAGTTGATATTGGAAACATTGCACAACTGTTCTGAAAGTAGACAATTAGGTACAGGATGGTGTGAGGGACCCCATGGTATGAGGTGCTGTGTGAAGCTTAAAGTACAGAAACAATACAATATGTGCCGAAAGCTCAATCCACAGGTGTGAGTCAAATAGTAAATCTCTTGGGTGGGCTCAATGTTGTCAAGCTTTCTGTTACTCATGCACAACTTTGTACTGCTCACTGAGCCTGTAAGCTCCATCTACAGGTGTTAAATAATGCACACACACTCCTGCCAAGGTCAACGTTTCCATTTCCATACAGCTTATGAGCCTACGGGTATGAATGCATTCACGGTCGCATCGCAGTTCACACACTTCCATTTCCATACAGCTCATGAGCCTACGGGTATGAATGCATTCACGGTCGCATCGCAGTTCATGAAAAAGCTCCGCACGCAGCCGCCCCTGTGCTGGCTTACTCACTTGGAGACTGTAGATTGGTGGACACGATGAAGCGGATGACAGCCATGACAGTAATGGTCGCCATGCTGGCCACGCCAAAGAAGAAGCCCATGAAGGCGTAGTAGCGGCACGTGTCGTCGCCGCCGATCCAGTGGTGGTTCCAGGCCGAGGCGGCCGCCAGCGGGTACATGGAGATGGCGGCGCCCAGGTCCGTTATGGCCAGGCTGACGCTCAGGAGCTCCGCTGGCTTCATGTGTGAGGCTCGCTTGGCCGCCATGATGAGGACCAGGAGGTTCCCTACGATGGACAGAACGGCTGTGGCCGAGTGACAGGAAGACAGAGAGCTTATTAAGAAGATTCTGGCTTTTAAAAAAATAATACATTTCTATTCATAGTTTTCAGTGTTGTTTATTTATGCCCTGTCTATAATTTTAAGTTGCTTGTGTACAGTTTGAATGAAAACAAACTCTACTTGAGTCTTCGGTCATCAGGACAGCTCTTAATATCCTAAACATAGATTTAGGTTGTAAATCTTTCACAGCAAGGCATAGTTGGTCTGACTTTGACCTTTACTCTTCTTGAGTTTGTTTACCGAGGGGGGAGAACGTTTTATCTTAACCAGCACAAAATGCGATGTTCTCACTGTGCTGCAACATCCTCGAGCCAGGAGGTTCTCTACAAGGATGGATAGAGCAGCTAGATTGAAGGCCAGGGAGGCGGAGAGACAGAGGGATAATTGTAAAGACAACAGCGTGGAAACTTCTTTTTAGCTCTAAGAACTGTTTATTTTTGTTTATTTATGCCCTGCCTGTAATTATTTATCATTTCTTTACAGTTTGAACAACCATGAAAACAAACCTAGCTGAGGTCTTCTCATCGTCATGTTGTTATTCGGAGCATACACTTCAGTTTTCATTTCAACCAGCACAGAATGGCGTGTCTTCAGTTTACTGTATCTTAAAAAGACAGTTTAGACATGTGTACAGCAATGTTGGACCTACACCTTTCAAACTATTCTTACTCGTTAATGCATACCTGTCAGCCTGTATAAGAGGGGTCGGCCTTATCTACATATTTTTTGGTTAAAGATTTATTTTTAGGCTTTTTTGCCTTGAAACAGATAGGAGAGTGAAGATAGATAGGAAATGAGATGGAGAAGGGGATCAGGTAATGACCAGCCCAGGCGTTTGGACTCATTCATGGTTAAGGTGCTGCCGCTTGTGCCACAGCTCCCCAAGCCTCACCTACCTTTATTCTTCTTTTTTTATTGGGTTTTTGTATCTGAGGTATTTATTTATGTTTTGCTTATTCTCAGGGGTGACGTCTTGAATTACTTCATTAGTGTGCTTGCCCGGCGGGAAGCACACTATTGTTCTTTGTTTTTTTATTCTCCCCGTTTTTCTTGCAGCTAACTACGCCTCGCCCGTTCGAGGTAGAGACGCCGTTCAAACACCGAAACGTCCGGCCCGATCCGGTGCAACCTGCTATGACTTTTCGTGGCGGTACTCCTTGCCACTCCTTTTTTATTCCTCTTTTTCCATCACCTTTTTTCTCCATAGACTTGCATGGCAGAACTTTGAGGCATTATGACATCATAATAGGCTCATTAAACTGGCTTGCACCTGTGCTTCACTGACAACTCTCACTGACACTTGCGCACGGCTCCTCTTCTCTCTCTGTCCCTCTCCATTCAACTGTATAACTAGGAATATTAAGAGACACCTTCCATACCAGGGCTCTACTCACTCATGCATACTCACTCATGTTTACTCACTCGTGCATACTCACTCATGCAAACTCACTCATGCATACTTACTCATGCATACTCACTCATGTTTACTCACTCATGTTTACTCACTCATGCGTACTCACTCGTGTTTACTCACTCATGCATACTCACTCATGTTTACTCACTCATGCATATTCAATATGTTTACTCACTCATGCATACTCACTCATGTTTACTCACTCATGCATACTCACTCATGTTTACTCACTCATGCATACTCACTCATGCATACTCACTCATGCATACTCACTCATGTTTACTCACTCGTGCATACTCACTCATGTTTACTCACTCATGCATACTCACTCATGCATACTCACTCATGCATACTCACTCATGTTTACTCACTCATGCATACTCACTCATGTTTACTCACTCATGCATACTCACTCATGCATACTCACTCGTGCATACTCACTCATGCATACTCACTCATGCATACTCACTCATGCATACTCACTCATGTTTACTCACTCATGCATACTCACTCATGCATACTCACTCATGCATACTCACTCATGCATACTCATTGTGAGCTGGAGAGCTGACACCTGCCCCAATTCCAAGGCACTTGTTTTCTCGGTCATGGCCGCAACAGAGCAAGCACACTCTTGCAGTTCGTTCACGAAACGCATTCTAGTTTATGTTGTGTTTGTCCGGGTTTGTGTTTGTCCTTAACAGGCTAACCCCCCCCCCCCCCCCCCCCCCCATTATTGTAGTAGTTTACTCGCTTAGCAAATTTTTAATAAGAAAATTAAACACAAAAAAGGCAAAGCGTTTGACTGATGAAACCTTACTATCCAAACATGCTAAACTCCACTCTTCCTTTAGCTCCATTTTAAAAGTAAACCTAACTGTTTTGTGTTTATCATTGGGTACTTTTGCATTTGTATTTCGACAAACTCGACATCTCCCTTTACAGAACCTCCTGGACACTGAGCCTGTTTCTGACCCAAGCCGATGAAGACATGAGGGAAATACCTGAAGGGAAGCATTCACATCATATGGGCCAGATGAAGAGGCTGGTCCTGACTAGGCATGATATACCAGGATAATACATGTGAAATGTTATATGAATGGACTAGATTCTGGCTGGTTCGGACTTCTTCTTCTAAAGTCTTTGAATCTGTAGGTCTTTTCAGAGCATGAATATGCGAATGTATTCATGGACACATATAAAACCTCCATCCTACAGAGCATGTATGCGACTGTATTCATGGTCACATATAAAACCTCCATCCTACATGCCAACCACCCAGCTGCAAAGTCACATCCTATACCATGCCATAGGCTAAACTACACAACAGAAAAACGTACATCACTGATGCATGGCGGTACGGCCAAAGGGGAGGCATAGTACACATTCAATTTAGGGACTTCAGTTAGGCAGCTTGAAGTGCACCCTGGACTAAGGTTGAGCTCAGTGACTGAAAGGAGTTGGTAACAGCAGTTAAAGACAGTTATGTTCCTAGTCAGTCTCACCACCAAACTCTGCGTTGTTTAGATCTGAATGGAGAAAGTGACAGTCTGTTGTCAATCAAAGAGCGCACACACAGGGAACCAAGTTACCATGGCCACCAACAATATACAAATATCCCAAGACCCACAAAGAGCTGCATTTGAAGAGGATATGCCACATGTTTAATTACATTCAGATGGATCAGAGAGCCATCCATGTCCCATGGTTGAATAAGCCCTTGAAAGACCACCAAGACCTTCGCTTCAACATCCCCTGCCCTTCTCATAAATAACTAAATCCACTCCTGTACCACGCCCCCTGGAAATCGGTTTCACTTAATTGAATTGCATCTCTTCGTCACCTTTGTATATATATGAAGTACAGTGCTCTTTACATAATATATATATATATATATATATATAACAAACCCTCTCAAGATCCTAGAGGGACTGGGAAAATGGTGTACAACAGCTTTGGTGACGGAGATGGCAGAAAGGGCTCTCCATTAAACCACCAAAACGCAACTGGCAATGCAATGGTTGTGTCATTACGCACTTCGCCAATTGATGTCGTATACAACCAGCTGGGACCAGGTATCCCACTTGTACTCCACAGCAGTCTGACCCTCCGTTCCCACTTATTGAAATAATGTACCACAGACATGGACGTATTCTTTTACCCGCCACATGAGACGCTTATGCCTTTGTGCATAATTTAGCCACTACTAAACGTTATTTTCACGGAAACGGTGGTGCGTTGAACACCCTGTTATGTCACCCAAACGTTGCAACTATGGTAGATAAGAAGGCAACTATTTGCATTCTTTTAGAACAACTGTAAAAGCCTCTGTTTAAACCCGTGTTTAATTCCCCCCCAACTTTATTTTTTTATATTTGTCTTGCATTTGTAAACGTCTCTATTTGGATCCATTGTGCGCACTGCCGTTTAAATACGGCAGGGTTGAGCTGCATGATGCCTGCTCCTTTACTTGAGGACAGTTGCCTTTGACGAGCCTGTAATGGCCGATGCATGCTTGATATCTACCAATAAATACATGTTACGTTGCAAAATTAGTGTTTTTTTTTTTTTAGGATAACAGACACCACTGTGGTCTTCATATCTTTTATATAGCAACAGTTGTAGCCTTTATCTTTTATCTAACTGTTGTGCTGTGGAATCGACTAGAAGACAAAGTATAGGTGTTTACGATCCGGAAGACACAATACAAATGTTTCTTATTCAGTTAGATAGACATTATATCAAAGTTTTAGGTTACCGCTCAGCGTTGTAAAAATGCCCCACATTGTCCCACACAAACTTACTGCTCATCCCACATTTGGTATTTTTGCATCTTGTCAGTCAAACTTGAAATTGCATGCAAGTAGGAAATTGTACTCATACAACCTGTAAGCTAAAAAGTATTTATAATGATCGCATTGTGCATTATGCCAGCGCTCATCGTATCTGTCTTCCTACTAAGCTACCAGGTAGTTACTTTTAGCTGTGAGCGCCAATGGCAGTCATTCAAATTGATTAACATGATATATAACAGTCTTAAATAGAACACCTTATATTTGCAATCTTGCTATCTCAATTTAGACAGGGAATCTAGAACGGAATTTGCGAGAAAGTAAGAGTGTAGCCTGTGAACTTACCCATGTTCACATATGGCATAGTTGTATATTTTTACTTCCTGCGTTATTTTATGCTTATGGATTCATAATAATACAACTAATAGATATATTAACGTTGCACATACCAAGGATGAGCAGATACGTGCCAACTCCGATATCCAATGGATATGACAATTTTGATGAGTAGATATCCATTAGAAATAACTACTACAGCCTTGTGTATTCAAAAGTTTCTACAATATCCAAAGGCAGCGATGAAGTTTGCAAAGTCGATTCCCAAAGGCTGTCAACTGTGTCAAATGAGTAAAAGTCAAAACTAGAAATGTAAAAAAAATAGCTGAAGCGCAATAAATCTCCAGGACGCCGCTTTCTTGCAGCTTGTGACAGAAACATCTGACTTGACCGGAGTACTGCCGCCGAGAGGACCAGGTGTAGTGCGCCCTCCTCTTTTTAAGCCAATTCAGATGATCACACTGCGTCCTTATCTTGATGGTCTGCTCCACTGAAACGACAGAGACCCTCTGACTATGAACGCCCTGTATCTAGATAGAAAATGACGTGCTTAGGTCTACTGTGTGACGAGCCTACTGTGGGAAATTTGAGATCATCCCAAATGAAAACGTGGGGTTCGAGACGGAGACCATTACAGCATGAACGCTACAATACATTACGTAGTTCCCTAAGGTTTAAGGTGATGGTTTTTATGTGCAATGTTTGCGTTCCCTTGCAATACCTTGGCATTTACTGGCAATACTTTTGTGTTCCCGAGGTAATAAACTGTGCAAACAGGAGTTTATGTGTGAGAGAGAAAGACAAACTTTTAGAGGTAGTCTAGCAAGGAAGCTAAGTTAAGATAACAACGAAAATAGGGAAACATGATTTTTAATGATAGCAAAAGTCTAAATGACTAATGCATCAATTACATTTTTTTTGCCATGTTTTTGAAAAAGGTTATCCATCCATCAATACATGTATTAATATTTAATTGTCAACGTAGAATCCCCTAATTTTCAAAATTGTATGACAGTAGATCCACCTGTACTAAGCAAAGTCGTAGGCAAAACTTTTCAAATAAAGAGGTCAAGGGGGTCTGGATGTGAAAGGTACAGCCACAACAGGCACTTGACAAGTGAGTTTGATTAACTATTTATTTATTGATTTACTACAAACAGGAGTATGTACGTGTGTGAGAGAGAAAGAGAGAGAGAGTTAAAGAGTGAGACTTGTAAGGAAATATAACATAAGATTACAGAAAGGAAAGAGGGATAAATGATACATTTAGAGGGGTTGACTGCAGAGCATTTATCAGGAGCTGCTTGGGAAGAACCTTCCTGTTCTCTCCCTCTCCTCTCCTCCTGACTATCTCTCTCTCTCTCTCTCTTCAAGATAAACTGTCTGTTTCTTTCTCTCTCCTGTCTCCCTTGGTGAATTCAAACAAATTATTACAAAAGTCTAAATAACTCATTTATTATAGGATATGTTGGAGCATTTTTTTTGTGAAAAAGGTGATCCATCCATCATTGCATTTCAGCATAGGAAAACTGTCAGTATAGTATGACTGCCAATGTCCCCTAATTTAGCATCTCCTTCATGGCAGTAAACCTACCTGTACCAAGGTTGTAGGGAGTAGGGCAAAGGTGACCTTACATTAAAATAATCCTGCTAATGTTTTATTGTGTTGTATATATACACATATTGGAGCACCATCGGTTGTGTACAGCCACAACATAGGTAATTGACTAGTGCATTTGATTAACAATGAAGTTATTTACATAATACACTGTGCAAATAGGAGTGCCTGTGTGTATGTGTTTGTTTGTGTGTGTGTGTATGTGAGAGAGAGATCATTTGAAAGGGTGGAGCAAGGAGGTATAACATTAAATAGCATAAAGGAAATAGGGATAAGCTAAATGATTTTAGGGTTGGCTGCAAAGCATTTGTCAGGACCTGCTTGGGAAGACCATTCCTGTTCTCTCCCTCTCCTCTCCTCTTGACACCCTCTCTCTTCAGGATAAACTGACTGACAGACGCTTTTGTCCCAAGCGACGTACAGGGGACAGAACAGTCAAGGTAAGAGGCTTGAAGATAGAGAGGGACGCCCCTGCTCTGGTAGTGCTAGGCAGTTCATTGTAACTGCAGTTGGGTGTAGCATTTGCCCTTACAAGAGTATTTAGGTAGGTGGGAGCAGAACCAGCAAAGCACTCTGTAGGCAAGCATAAGTGACTTGAACTTTATGCAGCATCCCCATATTTGAAGTGTAGGTCAGCATCTTTTTCTTTCCTCACTCTTCTCTTCTCCATCTTTTCACCTGTGGCTCCATTCCTGTTCTCTTTTTTATAAGTTAGATTAGCTTGTTTCATTCTGTTCAGTCAGTCAGTTGGTTTTTATCTACGTGAATAAGAGACATCAGGCAGAAACATGGCTTAAGATGACTCATTTCATTTGGGACAATATGTTGTGGGAGTTATTGTGAGCCGTGAGGACCCAGGGGTGTATTTGTAAATGAGTTAAGTCATTTGGTTGTTTGTTGATAAATAAAACACTGGTTTTGAGGCGGAGTGTCAGATTGTGTCTAGGAAAGCAGCCCATATTGTTTCCTGCGTGTGTCTCTCTAAAACCACACGCTTAGAATCCACCTCACGTAAAGCTGTGGATCTCAGTTGTCATCCGCTCTGTTCCTATTCAACTAAAGACCACAACCAAATGGACTATATGATGAGAAGAGGAGGTGCATGAATTTTAATTGAAAATTAGCTTCAAAGCAAGCAGCTCTTGCGCACTCTGTCGTAGCTGGGTCATCCTACTAGTCCAGTGGGCTTTTATACCTCTATAACCCCTTAGACACCATAGTCTATACAGATACTCCATAAATGATCTTAGGTCAAGTGTCACGGCTGTTGCGACTTGTCATAACGGTGAATGTTTTCGCCATCACAACTGCAAATTATCCAGCCCCGGGGCAGTTCGTTGTCATAACATGAAAAGAGTTATTCCTGGAAACCCAAGTTCCACAAAATAGTGGGAATCGATGCTGAAACAGACTCTCTCTCAACACAGGCACGTCTGCATTCATTTAAAAATGATACTGAAACAAAAACATGCAACACGCACAGATGCCAAACAGACAAACACACAAACACACAAGCACACATTCACACATGAAAATGCGGAAAAAGGAGCAAATATGTCAAATATGTGCACAACATGGTCTGTGATCAACACGTGTGTCGATCTCAGGAGGCAACAGTGTCCAGTAGACACAACAGAGCTATTACTGCACAGCCCTGTTGGTATCACCTTAACTATTTCCTTGGGCGCAATTCCCAGGGTGGCGTAGTCGTGCTCTGGTTAGTCCTAGCTCCACCCCTGTGTCATGCCACATAGAGAAGAATAGTGTGCTTTTCGATGTCAGCACTGCAGATATCTACACTGACAAGGAGCCTGTTGGCTCAGCTTTGCGTTAACCAAAGGTGAACTGTATAGATTTACAGGCAAAATGATTTTCAAGCATTGACGTTCTATAGCATAGCATACATTAGTGTATAATCCAGTTTTTTCTTTATTGATTGATTGATACATGAATGTAATTATATTTGTCGCCATAGGCTTTTGAAGCTCATTCCTCATAGCTGCAGTCTGAATCAATATTAAAGACTTGACCTGTAGTCATTTTGTGGTCAAGTAATCTTAGATCCACCCAGACCAATAGCCTTCACCTTTATCAATGTTCTTCACATATGCAATTCAGAACCTGTTTTTAACTTGCTGTTACACAGAGCAGGAGAAAAAGAGACAGAGGGAGAGAATAAAGGAAGGACAGTGTAAGGACAGTGAGGGTATGGCTCTGGAGAAATTATGTTGTAATTTTGTTGTACTATTGATTTCTATGGATCAAATTATGATATTCTATTAGTCAATACAGCATATTAATCATATTAGAAAGCAAGATAGACATAAACCCTGGATATCACCATCCAGGTGTTAGAAGCCAAAGACAAAAAATGGAAGTAACGGTTGAGCATATAACTAAAGTTGTTGGTCAAACCCACAAATAATTAATCGATAATGTAAAGTTTGCAGGTCATTCTTGAAAAATAAATCCCGACAGGACGAACAAGATCCTGATGAGCAACACAATAAGACTATACATTATCCCGCTTATTATACAGTTATTGGCCAAAACAATTCCTCCAAAAGTCTATTTTTTAAAGATTTTGTTGCCATTAGGTTGCTTGTGCTGAGAAAAAATATTTCCTCAAACAAATACCACTTTAAAATTGTAGGTGCATAGCAACTTATTCCTTTCTTACTTCAAGTTACAATGAATTTCCGTCACAATAAGTCAACGGGGTACTTGTGATATGAAAGCTGTGAGTTAGAGGCACAAAACCCAATGTTCCCCCCCCTCCTCCCTAGTGACTCACCATGTAGATGTTCTACAACCACTTTAAAAGGTGTTGACTTTTTTCCGCTGAACTACAGATGCAAATGAGAAGACATCAATAAACCTGCCAATAAATATATATCTTTCACGCTACACCAACATTTCCTGTCAAACAGTCGTGACTAACAATATACACTCCATGTTCTGGGCAGGCTTTGTCGCACCTGAAGAGTATTCAAGCGCGTTGGAGTTTTGTTTCAAATATGTTTCCATGAGCCTTGACATCTAAGTCTTACAGGCACGCTTCAGGTGACTACTACTGTGGCCTTCAGAGCCTTCAGAGCTCAGCTTCCTCTCACATGTCAGTTTTCTTTTGTGTTAAAGAGCGGCTGCACAGATGTGTCCTCGCAACAAACCAACAAAAATAACAAGCATGGAAATATATAAACCTTATGCGCAGGCTAGTGCGTGCACACATGCTGTGACTGTGTGGCCTCTCCTGTTCTTTCACATCGTCCTTTGCCTCAGAGAACTGGGGAACCCTTTGAAGTTTTCCTTGTACACGTTCAGACAAATCAATTCTATGGTTCTGACTTATGCTCCTTCCAGAAACCTATTTTGTATGCTTCTTGTCGCAATAACACTAAACTGAGACACTGTCAACCATTAATAAGGAGTCTATCTGACACTGAGTCACATATTATTTACTATTAATTAAATCCATCATCATGGATCATTTCCTATTGATATCATATGTAATAAACATGTCATATGTCAATTTTTGACTCCTAGTATGCCAAAGAACCACTCCTTTCGGGTCCATGTTCTGGATGTCCTCCCTCCGCCCTTTTGTAATAAGAGATGAATTATATCACACTGCTGATCTGCAAAAATAAAAACAAATAAAAAGATGTGGATCAATGACACAGACTTTTATAAACATTTATACAAGATCATTCACGTTAAGTATGCCTGTTGTTCCTAAATGTCTGTTCCAACTGTAATTGGGGAGGCAGCATAAAGAAGAGGGATGCGGGGCGACTGGACAGGCTGGTGAGGAAGGCGGGAGCTGTTGTTGGAGCTTTATAACGCCACGCAGAAGGGGGGGGGGGGGGGTCTTCCCTGCATGAGTCTACCTCAGTCTGCCCTTCCCTTGTCATCTCATCTCATTATATACCAGCCAACTGCCCAACCCTTTACTGGCTATACTAGCCCCATGCACAGACTTAACCACTTATATATTCTACACTATCACTCTCTTTGCACTATCCACATGAACACAAGAACACTTTCCTCCTAGACATCGACACTGTCATGTATTCATCTATCTATCTGTCTATCTGTCTGTCTGTCTGTCTGTCTGTCTGTCTGTCTGTCTGTCTGTCTATCTATCTATCTATCTATCTATCTATCTATCTATCTATCTATCTATCTATCTACATGCATCTATCTATCTATCTATCTATCTACATGTATCTATCTATCTATCTATCTATCTATCTATCTATCTACATGTGTCTATCTATCTATCTATCTATCTATCTACATGTATCTATCTATCTATCTATATCTATCTATCTATCTATCTAGCTATCTATCTAATTACAGATACATGGCACAGCCCCACCTGCTTGCGGCAGAAAAAAGGTTTATATTCTATATTATTATATTTATATTATAAAGGTTATATTCTATATTATTATATTTATATTATGAAGGTTATATTCTATATTATTATATTTATATTATAAAGGTTATATTCTACTGCGATAGACACAACTCTCAAATATCCTCTCTTAGCTCACTTTACCTTTATGACATAAGCTGCATTCGACATTAGCAGTAAATTCTCTGGCGTCTCCAATCATTTGCCCATGTCTTCTTATATACCGACTCATAGTACGTTTACATCTTTTCTTAAAGTTGAGCCATTTTGGAGAGACTTTATGAACTTCTTGCATCATGTCAAGTTGTCTGAGGTGCAAACCTGGTAGTGAAGGGAATTACATAGAGCCCTACATATCAGTTATGTTACATCTTATTAGTAGCAACAATTACATACATTATTGTTATTACTGTAATGGCAAATGGCCTACTGAATTATGTAGTTGCAAGGATAACAATGTAGATTTACTGATAAATAAATGTCATCCATGAGGACAAGGTAATCTTTGAATTCTGAAAGAGTGACCCTCTTTTTAAAGTCCTACTGCATTTTTTTCCTCTGTGGCTTTTATGTCTGGATTACCAGACCCAACCCACCATTGAAAGCTGTCTGATGTATTCCATCATCTTTTTTTCTTCATCTTGATTGTAGGTCTGACATTTCATCCTTCCTGCTAGCAGTCCTTTTTCCTGAAGCCATTTTCTGAGCCTCGCAGTAGTCCTCCTCTTGTCAAATTCATGCTTTTTTCAACAAAGATGTTGAAAGATATAAAGCAACATCCTATGCATGAACTTCTCAGCTTGACTACTTGACCCACAATGCATCAGGCCGGGAGATAGCACAGGTACACAGGTTTTATGCATACAGTACGAAACAAGACACTGTGATCTTTCCAATTTAATATTATGCTTAAGAGACTAGAGTCAAGTTATTACAGTTTTTATCCATTGCTTTGGGCAATTTCACGAAACAGAAATTACATTCTCAAAACAACACGTGCAAACCTCCAAACCACTGGGGACTTGTTCAAAACCGATTGGCATTTCTCATTCCTTTAATCAAATTGCAATTGTTTTAGAAACTCCTTGCAAATGACAAGTACAATTGCCTACAGCTTGCACACATTTCAAATGATTTAGCACATCTGTGCAAATGGTTAGGTACAATTGCCTTCAGTTAGCCCAATTACCAATTGAATACATGTTGCTGGTCTAAACTGACTGTTGCTTCTCAGTCAAGTGGTTGTTCGCTGCAAAAACATGTTGGCATAATTTCCTTCTGTACATCATCACCTGCAGAATAGTTCACTCCACTGTCACAATCGTTCAGGCACATACAGTAATACCATGAAAAACATCATGGTATATACTGTAATATTGATCTCTTGGATCATCGGCTTCATTTTTTCAGGTGCAACTGGAACTTTACTAATCAAGGGGGAGTTTCTCACATCCGATCACCAATCACTCAGTAATTTTAGTTAGCTGACAGGTGCTATCCAGGAGTATAAATGCTTCCATCAAACATCTAGGGCTTGACAAAGTTCAGTTCAGTTGACAAGTATGAACATGGAAGCACCAAACGAGCAAGGGCAACTGCCTCACAATGTGTGCTGCGATATCCGAAAACGGGGTAGTCACCCACATTCCAAGTATCGGCCCATACAACACCCAGAAGCTCCTGGTGTTCTTAGACCGCCTTTACGTTGATCTTATCCCTCTACATGAGGGGGGTTTGGTAGGGCCTCACTTGCCGACATATGTGATTGTGTGGGACAATGTCAACTTTCACCGTGGCCCGCTCATCAGGGCGTGGTTCGCTGCCCATCAAAGGATGGTGATGGTGCTCCTAGCCCCTTACTCCCCATTTCTAAATCCTATTGAGGAGTGTTTTTCAGCTTGGAGGTGGAGGGTCTACGAGCATCGGGCTCTAAATCAGAGGTCCCTCCTACAAGCAATGGATGCTGCTTGTGAGGATGTAACGTCTGAACATTGCAGGGGATGGTTGCGGCATGCACGCCGATTCTTCCCACGTTGCATTGCAAGGGAGAACATAAGATGCAATGTAGATGAGAATCTGTGGCCAGACAGATGTGAGCGTGAGGCTGAGCAGGAGAGTGAGGACGAAGACTGAAGACTTCCTTTCCTTCTGTATGTTTTGTTACAGTAGTGTAGGCTATACTTAATTTTAGTTTTGATGTTCTTTTTGTTTGACAGTGTTTTTTGCTGTACACATTTTCTGTTTCTGTTTTGCAATTACATACTGTAACAATTTCCATGGCATGAGTCCAATTCAGTTCACCATGTGAAACCTTGATGGCTCCTCTTGAATTTGTTTCTGTTTGATACACATAGTATTCTGGAAAGAAAACATCTACTACAGTAACCATTCAGTGTCAAAGGACTAAGCCAAGATTGAAATGTGCACATGAGAGATATTTCTATGGTCCACTGACATACTGACAAAACATCTAAATGTTTTGACCTGCAGTGCTTACAGTAAACAATGCCAAAGGGACTTTTCATTTTGGGGGCACTGACTATTGGTATGAGAAAAGGAATTAGTTTTAATTGATGAGTTGTCTGTTTCGGGAGAGATGTGATCTTTTGCAGGTGTGCCATAGTTTTTTGATAAACCATCTAGGTTATTTTGGCAAATATATTTAAAGCTTGGAGAATGTCCTTTTCTTTTCGGGAAGGAACTTTTCATTTTGAGGGCACTGACTATTTTTATGAGAAAATGATTTGGTTTTGAAGCTTGACTTAACTGTTTTGGGTGAGATATGACCTTTTGAAGGTGATCTATGTAGTTGTGCTAAACCATATAGGCTATTTTGCCAAATGCATTGGTAATTGGGCTAACTGAAGGCAATTGTACCTAACCATTTGCACAGATGTGCTAAATCATTTGGAATGTGTGCAAGCTGTAGGCAATTGTACTTGTCATTTGCAAGGAGTTTCTAAAACAATTGCAATTTGATTAAAGGAATGAGAAATGCCAATCGGTTTTGAACAAGTGCCCAGTGGTTTGGAGGTTTGCACGTGTTGTTTTGAGAACGTAATTTCGGTTTCGTGCAATTGCCCAAAGCCATGGATAAAAACTGTAAGTTACAGGTGTATAGTATGTGTAAAATGCCACATAACTTGATACAAACATATAATCATATTCAATTGAATGGTCTATTTAAAGCAACAGTAAGGGCTTTTGGGTACTCCAAGATACGAAATTTCAGCCATGACTTGCAGACATTAATAACAGCTAGTTGTATGTATGGAGTGCAAGGATAATGGTCTGTCAGATGACATACAAGCTCTTCAACGTATATCAAAGTATAATTTTTCCTCCAAAGACACTACCTGGCAGCCCTTCAACAAAAATGCTGGGCATCCCCAAGCCAAAACATCAGCTGGTGAGCCACTCTTCAGAGGGAACTTCTCAAAGTACAAGGGAGAATGCACAGCAAAGCCAACGAAAGCTGATCCAACTTTCTGTGAGTCTTACAAGCTTTTATCGAAAATTCCACAGAGTCAAACAATATACAGACAGCCATTTTACAACGAGCGAACCATAGATAACAAATACAATTGTCTTTAAAAAGCCTTCATATAATAAATATAATGAAATAATAAATATGAAAATAATATTAATACTCAAACGTGAATATGTCCAAAACTGCAACTGGGTTATTGGATTATTTACAAAAAAAACCTATAAAACATATTTTTGTCTTTGACAAGTTTTTTCTGGACCCAGTGAGCTGGCTCGTAAGCATTTAAAGCAACAGGCACTCAAAACAGGTTGCTCTGAACAGGGCTGTTTTTGACAGGATGAGATGGGTGCTATTTTGCCTGGTCCTTGACCAAAGTGTGTTACAGACATTTCATTAAGACCTCAAGGAAACATGTTAACTTGTGGAAAAATGGGCAAACAAATCCTTTTAAAAGGAAAAAAAAAAACATTGCTTCGTCTTGGTCAAATGCTATGTTATAGGTGTTTTTGGGTGACAAAAGTTTGCAAGCCAGCATTATTTAATCAGTGCTTTAGTTGGTGTAGTCTGATGTTAACATCACCTAAATGTGTTATGAGATGACAACCTATGAGATGGGTTAATCAGAAATAAAGAAAATGTGTTGTTTATTTAATTGAGTTAAAGTATTTGTTGTGTGCATGTGTGGTGAACATCACACTGCCCAGGCTTGCTTTATTTAATCAATTAATGTCGATGGCAATTTGTAAAAACTTCTCACCGCAAATTAATATATGCTATTCATTTAGATTAATTCATCACAAAATTGACAGCCCTGCTATGGACATAAACAATTATATATAAACATCTATTTTCATGTGACCTTGAATGATGACCTGACCATGTTAACAGGCTGTTGTACGCTCTAGTCAATTAAAATGACACACTTTAGGCAATTTGCTTGAGTAAGCGTGTGATTAGTGAGAACATAGAGAATATATATGCCCAATGATATCATTAATTACCACCTCAACTCTCTTATGCATGACATTTACATGCTAATAGCTCTGGTCATTATTTGCACTTGCAAATGAATTGAATAGCTGAGGGGAAATATTCCAGAAATAATGTCTTTGCCTGCACTGGTCCCAAAGCAATTAACTCAAATAATAGAAAACCCAATTCTATTTCATAAACCCAACACCAAGATTATGGGTTTGATTCCTGGGAATCACACACACACACACACACACACTCACACACAAACACACACACACTCACACACATACACACATACACACATACACACACACACACACACACACACACACACACACACACACACACACACACACACATCTGTACTTTACAGGAAATGTGTACCTTTAGTGCAAGGTGGGTCTACAGTGGACAAAAGCAAAAACATTGTGAACAACTGTTTGCACTAAATTGCTGTGGTGAGGATGTGTCTGTTTTTACAGTTGGACTTAAAACCTGAACTTTCATACACCTTTACATGCACGGAGGGCTAAATGACTGCATGAATGACTATTGCCCGGTAGCACTGACCTCTGTCATCAGAAAGTGCCACCATCATCCCCTCCAGAATCGTCTCCAAGCTTGTAGACCTGGAACTATCAACGCCCTGTGCAAGTGGATCTTCGACTTCCTAACAGGGAGGCCACAGGTGGTGAGAATTGGTGCACTACCTGTTACTCCCACACTCAATTTGTCTTTAGGTTAGTATAGGTTTATTAGGTTAGTATAGTAGGTAATTATATGTTTAGCATATTGTATTGTGTATTTATTTTGTATATTAAGTAGGTTAATTATTATGTCTATTATATGTTTATCATATGTCTATGTCCAGAGTACTTATATGTTATGTAATGTTATGTTAGGCTGCTGTGCGGTGTCTTGTCTTAAGAAAGTGAGTGCCCAGTCTGTCTCTGTGTTGTGCATCTGACAATAAAAGACTTGAAACTAAATAATTTGTAATCTGGTGGTCCTGAAAAAATAACAGGGACATTTTTAAACTTTCAAAACTTTTTTAAATTACCTTTCCAACACCCCTCATCGAACCAATCATCTGGTATTGTTGTGCTTTGTGCTTATTTTGTGGTCTTTTACAGAACCCTTTGATGCTTGCCTTCCGCCGCTGTCTTTGATCATGATGGCATTTCATGAGCTTTCAACTCTCACCCTTTTACTCTTGACTCGCACATCTTCCGTCTCTCCTTTACACAACCCCCATGCAAAAGAAATTGAGAATCTCTGTGGGAGCTTTGGAGATCTAGTTGCATTGTACACTACCCTTGTTTTTAAGGATTTTGCACATTAGTTCACTGAACACCAAACAAACCAATACACCTCCAATCCAATACATACACAAACAAGACAAGGAACAAGCTAGGAAGCATCAGATTCTACTCTTCAGACAGTTATGCAGTAAAAAAAAAATGTGTGAAACATGCAGTCTTTGTAATCCAAAACATGTTTTGTCAAATTTAGCTCATTGCTTTTCACAATCCTCTAGCTGTCTGGTGTTCATAAACGGGCTCTTGGGAAACAAAGTGGCTTGGACCGAATCAAACACTATTCTAGCCAGCATTCGTCAGTAACAGACTGTACATTCCTTAATTTCCCTCGGGATCAATAAAGTATCCATCTATCTATCTATCTATCTATCTATCTACCTTTACAGTAATATCCAATTACATATAAAGATAGTGCTTAGCTATATTTGAACCAGTAAATCCTGACCTCCTCCGTCCTCCAGTATTCTGCTCTCAGACAAGACTGCTATAAGTGACATGCATTTTCTAGTGTCGTCGTCGGCCCTAACATTCTCCCCCAGTGTTCCTCCTTAGGGCCATGAAACAAGGTCTCTTAGCAACCATCAATTTCCTCTTCCTTCAACAGCAGCCCGGAGAGTCTCTGGAGGTCTGGCACGACGACGTCACGATACAAGCAGCTCACTGTAGAGCTCACTGCCACACATGTGCCAGCTGTCTCTTAACTCTTAACTCAAATAATAGAAAACCCAATTATTTTTCATAAACCCAACACCAAGGTTATGGGTTTGATTCCTTGGAATCACACACACACACACACACACACTCACACGCACACACACACACACACACACACACACACTCACACACATACACACATACACTCACACACACACACACACACACACACACACACACACACACACACACACACACACACACACACACACACACACACACACACACACACACAGGAAATGTGTACTCACTGCTCACTGCCACACATGTGCCAGTTGTCTCTTGCAGGTTTGAGTTCAAGCCTTAACACTTCCAACACTGAGGCCTTTTTTTTTTTACTCTGTTAGGTAGTCTGCCTGATATTTTTGTATAAAAACAATGAGGCAAAAGTGGTATTTATGATTATATTCTTGAAAACCTCAGCAATAATAAAATGAGAGCAAAAGTAATGTAGTAAAAAAAAGTTTTGTATTAAAATTAAATCTAAAGACACTCTAGTTTCAGAGGTGCTTAGACTTTGTACAAAAACACATTGTAAATATTTTGGAAGTTTTCTTTTTTACTCTGGACCTTGTAAAGATAGGTGTTTGCTCCACATAGGTGAGTTTAGCTATTAGAAAGTGTGTGTGGTTTCTATACTAATTTTAAGTATTTAGAAAGTGACACTTTTCTTCACCTAAACCACTAGGAATATTGAGGTAGGTGTAAACTGCCCTGTGAGTGCCCCTCCCCATTATGGCCCACCTGTCAATGGCCCTGGAATGTCATTGTGGCTATCTCTCCCCCACAACCATCAGTTTTGAAAGTAAATACAAGAAAGTGCAAACAAGCTATGTGAATATAAGTAGGTGCATTTAATTAGGTGCATATTAGATAATGTGTGCATAGTATAAAAATATGGCCTATGGATGCCAAGTCTCATTACAACTTCTCTCAGGTATAAGGCAAAGGTGGACATCACATACTTTGCACATCCACAGGGTTTTGACTTGCTTTCACTGTGTCCTGCAATATTCACAGACCTTGCGGCAAGCACGAGGCCCACAAAATGGATTGTGAATGTGAGTATTGCTGGCGCTCTTTACAGGAGCCTTTTTTCTGTTTTCATTGTCACATCATCACACAGCTGAGCAGTGAGCTCCTCAAGGAAAGCCTTGTGGGTCATGCTGTCCTTCTGCATGTTCTGCATGAGTTCTTTGTGAAGAAGGTATGCATTTGTGGCAGCAATGTCCAGGAAGTAAAGAAAGAGTTTCCTGTACCACTTCAAAGTTCTGTGCCGTGTTGTGTAGTACTGGTCAACTGGCCTTGTCCTGTGGAGAAGTGGTTAATTCCAGTGTATATAGAAAAGGCCAAAGTGTAATCAATGCTGGAGTCTGCCAGCACAAACAACTTGAAACCCCACTTGGTTGGTTTGTCGTTCATGTACTGCCTCATAGTATGTCCTTTAGAAGCCACCATACGCTCATCCACAGCAATGGCCCTGCAGGGATTATAGAGTGCCTTGCAGGCATTCTGGATGGTATACATGAGAGGTTTGAGCCTGAACAGTTTATCATGTGCTGAGGTTCCCCTCTTCCCATCATTCACTCTGTCCTCGCCTTGGTCACTCATGTGCACGTTCCAGGATATTGTTTGGTATCTGTCTATTGCCATCACCTCTTCAACGAAAGGGATGGAGAAGATGGTGTTTCTCCTCCAGCAGTCAGATATTTGATCCAGCTTTATCAAGGACATGTAGAAAACCACTTCAATGTATTGGTAGAATTCAGTAACTCCAACATCCACCCATCTGTACTTTACACCTCTGGCTATGTTCCTAGCAGCTTGCTTGATGGTGGTCTGGCAGAGCGGTTTCCACAGCATCCTCTGAAAAGAACAACTTGAAGTGGTCCAGAGGAGTGTAGTGGTCTGCTGCATTCAGCTGCACACCAGGCTCCCTTGCAGGAAAAAACCTCAGTGTTGACGGAGTGGCATCATTGTCATCCTCTGGCTTCCATGACAATAGATCCAGTTCAGGCTGACACCGTGCTCTTTAGCTCGGTAGGTGCAATGTTCTCCAAGTTTCCGTAAAAAAGTAAATAAAAAGTTGCTCTTTCTTTACGTTCAGGCATTGTAACATTATCGACAATTTTACCTTTAACAGCTTGAAAATCATTTTGGTGGTACACTGAATTGTAATACAGAGAATGCCACTGCCACAATATGCCTGGTGTTGCTGTGCTGTTCAGATCTTTTGGGGTGGACCTGAGTGTTGCTGGTCATCCACTATGCAACTTTGGGGTACAGGGCGAACTATACATAATGCTTTATGGCACTACCTCACCTTCTTTCTGTGGGACTAGTCAGTAATAACTTATTAGCTTTTGTTATGACCCAGCTTGTGAGCCGCAACATAAATTGGAGACACACAGAGATTACAAAAATGGTATGTATTCTATATAACAAAAATACAGAGTAAAATAGTGAGTGCCAAGCATAGGCACCAAATGATAGGTGTTCACACGCCTCCAAAGCTTGGTGAGAATGCAAGCCTCCTCTGAGGGCAAACAGCATGGCTTTTATCCATTTTGCTTTTGAAATATGATTCATTTCCAGATGATTAATTCTTCTGGGAAGACATTTCATACTGTCCTAAACACAAACACGCACCCACGCACACACACACACAGGCTTATCAAATGAAGGTAAAATACTGAAAACCCATTTATGGAGAATTCAAAAATCGCAATGTATTTCACACCACATTTCAAAATACAGGAATAAACTTGTCTCAGAAAAAAACGCTTTGAGATTCATAATCTTCCTCATTTATCAACTGCGAGACAGAATGCGCACCCATCGCATTAGCATGACTTCACAACCCTCTTTATTCACTGCATTACTTAATACCTACACAGACAATACATTCTTTGATCACAGAAAAAGCAAAGAGAGCTCAGAATAACCCACAGAGCAGCTGACTCTGCTCAAGCCTTGATGGCCAGCACCATCCATCCATTACCAACCAGAAGGGCAGAGAGAAGGAGACGGAACAGATCATTAGGAGTGAAATCTGCATTCTGCACAGAAAATGGCATTATTTGGTGCCCTCTAGACTGTTTCTTCCTCATGACACAGCTTTGTTTTTGTGAGCAAGAAGAGGAATGTCAAATAGGTGAAGATGGAATCCCCAAGTTGTGTATAGGTGTATATATATATATATATATACTGTATGTACAGTGGTGGCCAAAATTATTAGAACACTAGACATATTTAAGAGTTTTCAGTTGTTTTTGTTGAATTGGCCATTAAAATACCCTAAAAACTAATGAAATATCTACAAAGTCATCATTATGCTCTATAAACCATAGAATAGAGCCATCATAATGAGATTTAGGTCATTTTCCGTACAAAAACAAGCTAGGCCTATTTCACTGTCAATTTCACACAATCATGTTCCTGCACAGAAGAAGCCAAATTACTTGTGTAATCATTGTCAGGTGTTATTGTGGTTAAATTGATGGTGATGCAAGAGTCTTAGGACACAGCTTGGCGATTATTTTGAATGTACAAGGCCTATCCTGCTCATTAAGTGATTGGTAACATCAGGGTTTTCTCACTGAGGCCACACCACCAAATGGTATAGATCCAAAGCCTCTAGAAGCAGTCTTGAAGCACATGTTGCTCTTTGAACATGGCTAAGGTGAAGAAGGAGCTAACGAGTGAGCAACGGGTTTGAATAAAGGCTTTTTTTGATGCTGGCTGGAGTTACTGCCGCATAGCCAAGGACTTGAGATGCAGTCCAAGCACTGTAAAGTACACTTTAGACCACCATGGCACCAGAACCGAAAGGGGAGAGGTTTCAAAAAGAAACTCTCAGACACACAAGTGAAGCATCTCAAAATTCTCAGTCTTCAGGACCGAAGAAAGACTTTACAAGAACTGTGTGACGAGATCAACATCACAATGACTAATGGTGCAACAGTGTCTTCAAGAACTGTCCGTCGGAAACTGGGAGAAGAAGGATTTTTTGGCAGAATAGCAGCAAAGAAACATTACTGAAAGAGAACAATTGAGTGTAACGCCTGAAATTTGCAAAAGAACACAAGAAATGGACAAAGAAAGATTGGTTTAAGTGTTGTGTACTGATGAATCCAGGTTTGAATAGTTTGGCAACAAGCAAAGCGTGTATGTTCCACGAAGTGAGGGGGAGAGATATAAAAAAAAATTGTCTCTTGCCAACAGTTAAACAAGGAGGGGGTAGTATTATAGTGTGGGGTGCAATTTAAGCCTCAGGAACAGGTGACTGGCTAAATTGATGGCATCATGGATACAAAAGTATACCACAACATTCTGGTGAGGCACGGAGTTCCTTCATGGAGACGTCTTATTGGGCCTGGATTTATTTTCCAAGAGGACAATGACCCTAAACATTAATTTAACTATTGCCGGATCGACTGGCGACAAGGAATCTGCTGGAACATTGAAAATGATGGACCGGCCCTCTTAAAGTCCGGACTTCAAACCCATCAAGCAAATTCGGGGCAAGTTGGAAAACAAACTTGACAGATCTATTGTAAATTCCAAGGAAAGCCTTTGGCTTGAGTTGCAGAAGACATGGGATAACATTAGTGTTGAAGTTCTCAAGAAATATATTGACTCTATGCCAGAGAGATGTGCTGCTGTAATTGCTGCAAAAGGTGGGCGTACCTCATATTAAAGTTAAAAGTGGATAAAAACAGTAGGACTAACTTCATCTGATATTTGTTGTGCTCAGAACAGCCATCTGCATGTCTCATGAACATTATGAAATTAAATCATGTTTTCGAGGCAAAAAAAAGGTAATTATTCTCAGATCTGTCAGGTGTTCTAATAATTTTGGCCACCACTGTATATGTATGTGTATATATGTATGGGTGTAATAATAATAATAATAATAATAATATATATATATACAGTATATATATATATGTACAGTATATAATACCAAAGTTGGAAAGAAACACAGCTATTGATCGACTGATAATGATGATGATTAATGATTGACTGGCTAATGGACAGAGCTTCTCACGCAACCCTGTGCCCTTTCTATTGAGCTGTGTGAAACATGCCCCCTCCCTCTCTCTTCGCCATTTTATTCTCCATCCATCTCAGTTGAGAAGAGAACTTCGCGGCCCACAGCTGGTTGCCATTAGCCCAAAATGATTGCAATCAACACCCTAAATTCCTTCCACAGACTTGAAGGTGTTCATCAGCAGACTTAGCTCTGTGGTGATTTAACCAGCCTCAGATTTCAGATAAGAAAATAGGACCAGAGCAGCCTAACCTACCTCGACGGCGGGGACTCTGTGAGCATCTCTGTAACACTATAAGCATGTGGAGGTCGTTGGAGGTCACCACCTGGCTGCAGGTGTGTAAACAGACAGGGAGGGCTCTGGCATGACGGGCAGTGTGTGCGGCCGTCTCTCACTGAGCACTGTAATACAAAGCAAACACTCTGATGAGCATTTTGAAAGTGTGTGTGTGTGTGTGTGTGTTTGTGTGTGACATGGGGTAAGAGTGTGTGTGTGTGTGTGTGTGTGTGTGTGTGTGTGCGTGCGTGTGACATGGGGTAAGAGTGTGTGTGTGTGTGTGTGTGTGTGTGTGTGTGTGTGTGTGTGTGTGTGTGTGTGTGTGTGTGTGTGTGGTGTGACACGAACCATATGCTTTACTTTCAGATGGGTACCGTGTGGAGTGCAGAGGGAAAACAACGGAAGACAGAATTAGTTCAGGCTCCCAACATTGCACTTTGTAAACAAACCCTCAAAACTCACCTTTTAAACCTCGCCTTGCCCCTTCTAACCCCTACTCCCTTCCCTCCACCATAAGACTCATGTGTTCAGCTTTTTCTTTTTCTAAAATGTTCTGTCTGTTTGTTTTGTTTGATCGTATTGTTGTCTTGTTTTGCACTACACTTGTAAAGCGACTTTGGGTATTCAGAAAAGCGCTATAGAAAATTGAATTATTATTATTATTATTATTATTATTACTGTCGCCACTGAGCAGGCGAGACTTTTTGGTGGAAATGGCTCATTCGGAGTCTGGCAGGTTATTTATCGGCAAACGACAAATGGCAAATGACCTGTGACCTGTGACGTTCAAAGCCTTGTTTAGCCGCTACTTCAAGAAAAGGATCAATAACCATAGCTCTGTATTAAGGCTTTTGTTGTTTTGGCAAAATGACGTCACCTGTGACGTTCAAAGCCTTGTTTAGCCGCTACTTCAAGAAAAGGATCAATTTTGGGTATTATGAATCGTGAATTTGTGATAATATCATGTTGATTGAGATGGAGCCAGCAACGTGTAGAGAACTCTGATTTGCTTTATCCAGCTGGGGCTATGATTTCCATGAAATATTACATAAGCCTAATTACTATGAAAAGAATAAAACCTAGATCCTACACTTGAATAGACTGTAAAGCTTCATGAAGGTTCATCTCGCTATCACTAACTGTAACCAAGTAAGATATCTTGTGTTTGCATTTTCTTTTTTTGTTTATCACACTGTGCGTACATCTTGCATGTTCCATTTATATGGTATTTGTTTGCATTTTACCTTGCCCGAAAGAATGTGAACAACGAGAACCTAGCCCTGTCCACTCACTTAGACTAGAAAAGGTTAGGAAGAAAAGAGACAATCTCCACTGTGGGATGCAGCCTAATCCACTTGAAGAAGCCCTCTGCCTACGACTGCGCACCAAACTGTTACGTACAATATCTACTCTGCTTCTTTTATATACATATTCTGTCACAGCCTGTTTAACTGTAATATTAATGAATGCCATCGCTGATAAAGGTTTCCGCTTCATATCTCTGCTCATCCTTATGATAGTAACAAATTATGAGCAAACTTTATACCCACCTGACTGATGTTTCAAATCAAATCAATTAAGTTCTTTTAACGGCGCATTTCATACCAGGAGGTAACACAATGCGCCTCACAGAAGGGGAAAAAAGGGGGGGAAATATGTACAATAAGAATGTTCACAAAAGGTTGCATGGGTAAATATCTGCAGAACCAACTGGGTTGGTGAACTGTGGTCTACTTTCATTTTGTTCGACAAGGCAGGCAGACAGATTCAAATTGTATTCATTTGATTTTCATGATTGGTCCTCACTGTGCTGCTATGGAAATAAAAATAAGAAGAATTAGAATAAAAGCAGCACGCGTGTGTATGTATCTAGGTGAATATGTTCATACAAACAAACAACAAATGGTACACAGGATCACGGTATTTAGTCTTGTTTGGTTGCAATTAATTCCTCCTTTGCAAGTGACAATAAGATGAAATGCTCTAGAATGTGCAAACATTCCATACAATATACAGTGAAATATCTGATGTGTAGACACAGGAGCTTTGTTTTTCTAACATTTCAGGCTCAGGCCACACATATGACCAGGGAGTTTGAGAGCTACACGGCTGTGGTGCAGTCTGTCACTAACTTGCTCTCTTAGAGAGACGTGTCGGCCGATAGCCTCTTTAGCTAATTACCATCAATCTTGTGGTGTCCAGTCCAGTCAAAGCTGTTGGATCAACCAGCAACCGGCAGGCCATGGAAAATATCTTGGTCCTGAGGCCCAGCACCCTCTCCTGTATCTAGGCAACTATGATTTATAGTGCCGACTGAGACACACCTAAGGTGCTCAGTACAATGACGCAGGCAAGGTGTATGCATCTGGTGTGGAAGGCATTGCTCAATTGCCTAGTAAACAGTTTGATGAGAAGATTTTATTTATATTTGACCTACGGTTGGATGTACAGCAACTTTGTCTTGATTGAGTAGTTTAGGCTAAATGTGAGGTTCAGAGCAAATCCACTCTGACCAGCTCTCCTACCTGATGCACGCTGTTCCCAAGGCAACCTGTTGTGTTTATGGTGTAAGTTGAGGTCTGCTATTCGGTTTTGCAGAACATTGTTGATATTTGAGCTCGACAGCCCTTACATGCTCCTGAAGCACCATGTTGAATAGTGTGTGTTGCTTGCTCTAAGCCACTTTGCTTGTCATTGACAGAGTCATGACTGTGCATAAACACACACACTGAGCGCACACACACACTGAATGGACAGCTTGAGGAACGTGAGGAGAATTGAGCCGAATTCGATGAAAGTAGCGATATAATCAAGGACTGCACCTTTATTCAATACACAGTGTCCGTAGACACTGCACGTAAGAGGGGACTGGCACTCTCTTACTTTCATAACAACAAATGTTTGATTAGAAGCAAGTAGGCTAAAGCACATCAAACAGCACAGCTGTCCCAAGGCCAACAGCAGTCCAAGCTCATAGAAAAACTTCAAAGCACATTAACTGGGTAAAGTGTTCCGTCTGACTGTCGTTATTAAATCATAGGCTGCTCATAAACAGATTGGATTGTCATTCAGGATGTGCCGTGCAAACGGAAGCTTATTAGTAATGTGGTAACGGAACCCACCAATCCATGCCACCTATCAGCCAGTGTCTGTATACTCGGACACAGCATGCTTTTAGAAGCCCTTCCACTTTTTTTCGAATTCAAAACAAAATTAACAAAAAAATGTTTTTGCGTTGCTGCATATTTTCTTATTTTCTTATTTGCATAAAATGCGCAGAAAATTGCATAAGCCTTGATGTTAAATTGTAACTACTTCAAGCCTCCTTATGGTGGTATTGGAGTAGTTGCAGTGCCACCAGCCAAATGATGAGTCAAGTCCTTTCTATGGTCTGTTTAGTCTATGTCTGGTCACAACAGACTTCAATAAGAGCAAGTGAACTTTGAGGTGCCTCAGATCTTCAAAGCAGACATCACAAGATGGAGGATCTTGTTGTATTGAGTGTGGTTTCGGCTTTGTTGTAGATGTCCACTTTGACACTGGTAGACCCTTTTTCCCTCCTCGGACAACTACAAACATTAAAGCAGTTAGGTTGTTAAAGTAACAGTATGCAACAATTATACTTCAGGATTAGGGGTAGGATAAGCAGTTTTACCTTAAAATAACAGCTTGAAAAAAAATTGGGGAGCTACAATGACTTTTAATATGAAGAATCGCCTCTGTGCCATTGCCATACCAGGGTCCATAGGCATATAACTGCTAAATGTAGAATTGCCTGATGCCGCCCGGCTTTCTACTGTCTGCCGAACTAGTAAGTAGCTTATTTGCCGTCTTGCTTTGTCTTGTGTTGCACTTGCTTGATGTTTGACTGTGTTAGGACAGTTGCTGAGTAACTAGTTTGTCATAATATCAAAGTCAGCACATTTCAAGAGATTTCGTTGGTTTTAGCCGCTAGCATATCGTTAGCGAATAGCAATTGATCCGGAATGCTTCTTTAAAGTAGCTGTAAGTAGTTTTGGCGATAAAAGCTTGTCTATCATTTTCGCTGGGTTTCTGACACCGACTACAGAACAGCACAGGGCAGGTGTAGGAACTAAATGTGCGAGACTAGTACGAATGAAAGGTGTGTTTATATTCACATGTTCGCATAATATCAAAATTAATTTCAAGATTTCAAACTAAAATGCTACAAAAGCATTCTTGAAAATATTGTTCATTCCTGCATACTGCTGCTTTAACAATTTGGAGCTTTTCTAAATGATGAACAACCCATGTTAGTATAGTGCTGAGAAATGTAGTATGTGAATGAGTCAGATGGAACTGAAGCTAAGGAGAGTGCTGTTATTTCAGATCCTCACACATGCATTTCATTACTATGTCATGTAGCCCTTTGTACTCCAGTAATGAGGCAAATGAATACCAATGAATACTGGCCTTTCACCCTCTCTCCTTCTCTCTCCTTTGTGTTACGACTTCCTGGCACATCCAGCGCACTTTCATACTTAGTCATCTCTCTCATTTGTCTGTAATTGTCTACACGTCCTCTGTTAAGCAGGTCTGGGTTATCTGGTGCTCCAGTGCCTGCATTTCCAATCTACAGTATAATGTGAGTGTGAAGTGAAATGTGGTAGAAGTTTAGCACTCTCATCCATGTCGAACCAGAAGCCTTTTGGCAGTGACATTTATCATGAAAAGACATCCAAGAAAAAGCCAGATGATAGTCATGTGCTCACCCGGTCGAGTGCAGGGTGTAAACCCAACAAAAACTTGTTTGAGAATTACAGTCAGTCTCTTGACAGGCACCCTGCTCAGGCGGCCTGCTTCGGCTATTTCGGGACGCGGTTTCAATTGTGGTCGAATAGTCTGGTCGAGATTTAGGGCTGTCTCCTGTGATCAAAACACAGTCTTTGCTAAGAAATATTGACTCAGGGAAGTCACTGTGGTGGATGAATACACCCACCACCCCACCCGCACGTCCTCAGGCTTACTCAGGTTACCCTGGGACTCCGGAGTTGCATAGAAGTATATTTATTGATCAACAACAACATGCCTGTCGGGCTCACCCACGTCCTGGCAGGTCAGAGAGAGGCACGGGTCCTCTCCCAGACTGCAGCAGACAAGAGAGAAGCCAAATTAAACACATCACACAAGGTTAATATAGAAAGAAGTTAGCGTTCTCTGAAGCCAAAACTATATGTCAGCAAGGATAACAATCTGGTGGGCCTCTGACGTCCGCGGCCATCTTACTATGCTATCTGCCATGCATTATCAATACAAGGCACTTAACAGTGTTTCGAAATAATCTTCATCAGAAAACAAATCAGTATACACTATGGGCACCAGTCAGGCCAACAGGCGTGTGATGGAGAGTGCTGTTATGCCAGATCCCCACACATACAATATATGTCAGCAAGAATAACCACGTGGTGGGTCTCTGACGTCAGAGGTTATCTCACCAGGCTGTCTGTCATGCAAGGATGTCGGTTTTGCAAAAAGAAAGCACAGTTGGAACATTCTAATCACCTCTGGTCCAAATATGCTCTTACATATATGCAGACTAAGTGGCATCAGTTACACACACACACACACACACACACACACACACACACACACACACACACACACACACACACACACACACACACACACACACACACACACAAGAAACACAGAAAAGCCATGTTCTTACAAAAGTACATGATTCATACAAGGTAATTATTAACAGTGTTGACAAACACATTTGACAAACACATTTTGAAACAATAAAATAAGAAGCATAGAAAACACAACGATATTGGGAAACAGTGGTATTCTCCCTACTTTACCAGTGGACTTAAAGTCAGTATTGTAAGAATGTAAGCCAGTGACTGTAAGACAGTAAATCGGTTGAACAGTTAAGTCCAATTTACCCTAGAAACTAACCAACCCCAAATCTTTATCTTAAACAGTTTCTACTGCATTGATAACTGCAAAAAAAATGCCCCTCTAGATTTAAGTCAAATAATTACATATTTAAGCAGGATTTTGCTTAAAACAAGCACATTTGGCTGCCAGTGCGTTAAGCAAATTTGGCTTGTTAAGATTTCTTAAAATAAGTAATATTTGCTTGAAAAAGGTAAAAATAACCTTACCAAGAAAGCACTAGGTAAGTACAATTTAGCTAGAAACAAGACCAACTGGATTTTTCATCTCAATATAAGAGCAATAACACTAGGTTAGAAAAGCATTTTTTGCAGTGTATGAGTGAAGTAAATGAACACTAATGCTTCACCTCTGCTGTAACCACAACCCCAACCAAGGCGTGGCCTCTGATCTCGCTACAGACAAAAGGGAGGATGCATTTTTTACAACAACTGAGTGCAACAACACATTTTCTGTCCGCCCAATAAAGAATATTGTGTATCGTGAACCACAGAGCTGTAATTAGGTCAGAGTTATTTTTCATTCTGGGGAAAAAGGGGCGGAAA
Organism: Sprattus sprattus; assembly: GCF_963457725.1. Taxonomy (NCBI): domain Eukaryota; kingdom Metazoa; phylum Chordata; class Actinopteri; order Clupeiformes; family Clupeidae; genus Sprattus; species Sprattus sprattus. The sequence continues at coordinate 66,229,565 of NC_137921.1, read as the reverse complement.
TTAATTGCAAGGAAGAACCACGGCTGGGTGTTGATTGTGTGTGTCATTTTGAACATTCTAATCAAAGAATGCGTTAATCAACGGTGTAAAATTGTAAAATTTCATGCTTCATTTGATGAACCCATATATTTATAAAGTGTATTCTTCATTCCAACATTCATCATTCTAAACCCACCTTATGGTAACTGCTGAAGGGTAAAGTAAGGGTCTGTGCTCTCTGTGGTTGTTTATGGCTAGAAATACAGTGCTGTGCACAGTGGATTTATACATCAACTGCCACAGCTCAATAATAATAAATAACAATTAATAAAAAGGTAAATAAATATCCATGAGTAAATTTAAAAAGAAATATATATACATTGAGGTGCATCAATAGTTACCGGGTAGAGTGCAGTCCATGGGGGCGGGGCGGGCCAGGCCGGGGGGGGGGAGTGGGGGGGGTTTGGGTTAGTGATTGAGAAGCCTTATTGCACAAGGATAAGGATAGAAGCTCTTTGCCATTCTGGAGGTGCGCGGTTTTGTCCATCTGAACCTTTTCCCTGACGGGAGTAATGGGAACAGATGATGGGCAGGGTGAGAAGGGTCTGTGAGGATGCGATTTGAACGCTGCAGGCAACGGGAGGTGGAGATGGATGTCGGGCAGCTCTGCTCCGATGATCCTTCCCGCTGTTTTAATCAGCCTCTGGATGGCTGCCTGCTCCGCCTTTGTGCAGCTGGGGAACGTTCAGGCAGTATGTCAGCACACTCTCTATAGCGCAGCGGTAGAAGTTGCTCAGTGGTCTCTGAGGAAGGTGTTCTTTCCTCAACTTCCGGAGGTAGAAGAGGCATTTCTGGGCTTACCCCAAGACGGAAGCTGTGTTGTTGTTCCAGGACAACTCCTCTGTCAAAGTAAGACCCAGAAACTTAAAAGAGGTGACTCGCTCAACCTCTTCACCGTTGATGTGGAGTGGGAGATGGGGATTGTGCTGGGCAGGCTTCCGGAAGTCAACGATCATCTCTTTTGTGTTCACTAAGTTGTGGCTGAGGTTGTGCTCACCAGACTGCTAGGTTTCCCACTTCTTGCCTGTAGCCAGCCTCAACGTTGTTGGAGATGAGGCCGAGCACTGTTGTGTCATCTGCAAATGTAAAGAGGAAGTTGGATGGACTGTCGAACCGTGCATAGAACTGATTCAGCTCTTCAGTCAGGGTAGGACAGCTGATCGGGGGGGATGACGCAGTCCCTTTGTAGTCCGAAATTGCCCTAATTCCCTCCCATACTTGTCTCGGATTGGTGTGAGTGTGGAAAAGTTGCTCAACACGTTACCTGCGTTTGGCTTTTGCAGATGTTATGCCTCTCCCCAGTGCTGCCCTGGCAACGCTGTACGTTGGTGCATCGCCTAATCTGTAGGCTGAGTCTCTGGCCTTCAGTAGTGTACGCACCTCTCTGCACATCCATGGCTTTTGGTTGGGGAACACTCTCACAGTCCTCTTTCTTGTGACATTGTTAAAGGTGCATTATGCAACAATTATGCTTCAGGATTAGGGTTAGGATGAGCAGTTTAACCTTAAAATAACAGCTTAAAAAAAATTTGGGCGCTACAATGACATTTAATATGGAGAATCGCGTCCGTGCCATTGGCATAGCAGGGTCGATAGGCATATAACTGCGTTCTGTAGTTTCGCCTGCCGCAGCCTGCCGACCTGACTTGTTTACCTTCTGCCGATCTAGTAAGTAGCTTATTTGCCGTCTTGCTTAGTCTTGTGTTGCACTTGCTTGATGTTTGACTGTGTAAGGACAGTCGTTGAGTAACTTGTTTGTCATAATGTCTAAGTCAGCACATTTCAAGAGATTTCTTTAGTTTTAGCTGCTAGCATACCTTTAGCGAATAGCTATTGATCCTTATTGCACCTTTAATGCAGGTTGATGTAGTCCATTACTGAAGATGTGTATTCCTCCAGTGCAAGTTTTGGGTCGACAGGAGCTTCCAGGCTGTTAAATATCGTCCAGTCCGCGCTGTCAAAACAGTCCTGTAGCTGAGGGATGGCATCCTCATTCCACACTGTTATGGACTTGGTGGCAGGCCATGTCGCTCTGATTCTTTGTTGGTATGAGGGGTACAGGAACAGCGAGAGGTGGTCAGACAGGCCTAGGTGGGAGTCAGTCAGACTGTACTTTGTAAGCCTTAACAACATTAGTGTACACCTGGTCTAGTGTCACACTGCCTCTTGTTGCACAGGTCACGTTTGGATGGAATGTGGGGAGCACAGATCTGAGATTAGTGCGGTTAAAATCTGCTACAATGAAGACGCTGTCTGGGTGTGTGGCCAGTCTTTTACTTATGTAGATGTGGAACACTCCCTGATTTTGCAGTCAATCAGCGTCAAACTAGCGTCAGCCTTGTCATTGGTAGCCTCTACTTAGACACTGATAAAAGGACCAAACATTGGTTGTGTGCATGACGGTGTCTGTACCACACCCCTTCCCCTGTTGAGGTGATTTCCTGATCAGCCGGGTAGGTGTTTGCTCGCTGGCGAGTGGCATATGTGGTATTTTTATCTTGTTTATTACTGTACTGTTGAATAATGTGTATGGCTGGTACTGGAACATGGACATCTCAACAAATAGAGATAGCTCTTTATAACTTATGAAAAGGCTGCCAGAGGCAGAATAGGCCCCTTTTCAGAGACATCATATGGCAGACAGGCCTATTCTTATAAACCCAAGTGAGAAGATAGCATTTCCGAGAAATCATGAGGCAGACAGACCTGTTTGTATAAACCCAAGTGCAAAGACACTTTTTATGATAAATCACGTGGCAAACATGCCTCCTCTGCATAGACTACCTAGATGCTTCAGGGACAAAGGGGGGTCAGGGCAAGGTGACAGACGCCTCTGCAAAAGCCACAAGGCAGACAATGTGAAGAACTGTGTCTGAAAGCCCCCGAGATACCTGGTATCACAGGAAGCTGTACACCATGTATCTCAAGGTGGTTAATTCTGTTGACAGAGACAAAGCAAGCTGGTTGATAGGCAACATTGTTAAGAGAGTTGGACCGATTGTTCTCCATCTCGGTGCGGTCAGGTCCAATGACGCAAGTAAGGTACCTGTTGTTTTCCATCTCTAGGTGCGGTCGAGTCCAATGACGCAAATAAGACGCAAATGAAACCAGAGCAAAGGGTGATTTGATCAATATAAAAGTGGGCACGGGGACTTGTTGGTTAGGTTTTCTACTGGATTGCTCTTGCAATATGCTTAGAGTCTTTGAGATGCTCCATGGACCAGCTCAGCAGTAGTTATCTCCTCTGAATAAACCGTTCAGTATATTCATACCTATTTGCCTTGAGAAGTTTCTTGAGAACTCTTAGAATAAGACACGACACATACTTTTACTTAGAACTTTTTGGGCTTACCTTTTCATGATTGTTTTGTAGCCCAGTCATCATAGCCTTCCTTCTGCCGCTTACCTCGGGTATGCCCTTGTCCCTGCGTGTTCAGGTATGCCTTCTTTGTATTACGTAACACTGAAAAATGCGTAGCCTTATACATACTATCTCTAATTAGCGTGCATCTTTATAGTGACTTCGCCACTGACCTCGCCATTCCGGCTGTGTTTATTAAGTCCAATCTGTTTAGCCTGTGAGACTGCTGGAGAGTCTAAACACAGGGGTGCTGCTGTTTTGTTTAGCCTGACAATACGTGTATGATCTAGCATGTTCATGAGTTATACTACACTGTTGTTGTGCATGCCTGTCTGACGTATTTCTGTGGAGCTGGGTTTTCGTTTTCTTTGTTTGTCATTTTCTTTTTGTCTTGAAACCGTGGCAATGCATCTGTCTTGTGTTTTCTGTTTGCATGTGACTATGGATAAGGCTGGTGGCGCTGTAGCTTGTCCTGGTGCATGTTTATTATTTGTTCTGGTCTGTGTTTAATAGCTATGAGTAATAGCTATTATTGTCTATGAGTTCATGTTTATTATTGACTGTTGGGTTCTCCTGGTGCAATAATTGTTTAAGTTTTCTCCATTTAGCAGTTGCTGGGTGCTTCCAGAGGGAGGCTAGGCACATGGTGGTGGGCCCCTGTCACTGCATGCGGGTGTATCAAGCTGGTTAGTGTGCTGTGCTGTGGGTGTGCCGTGTGCTGTGTTGGCCTGTGTGTGCAGTGTGCTGTGGGTTGCTTTCCGTGTAATAGTTCACCTTACAACCACTTTTTTGAGTGTGTGTGTGTGTGTGTGTGTGTGTGTGTGTGTGTGTGCGGTGTGAATCCAAGAGCACATCGTCTGCTAGTCTGCCTCCCTCAGGTAAGTCCTCCTTAGCACTGCCTATAGTCTAGTGTTTCCCTGTTTTAGCCTACTGGCATAATTACTATCAATAAATATATTTTTGTACCTTGCTAACTGGTCTCGTTCACAGGTTACTTCACCATCTACCTCTACTCCCACTCCCCTTTCCCACAGTGATCAATAAACATTCTTCAAACTGGAATCCCGTCTGCCGCCTTGTGCATACGAACCTGTAATCAACACTATACAGAAAATTACTTTAAAAGTATTCCCTTGGGCTAACTGATGTAAGTTTTCCCTGGGGTGGCGTAGTCGGACTTTAATTTGGGGTATAACCATCTTACCCTCTACTGGCCTCAATTCATAGACATGTATCTGTGCTAATACTAGTTTAGCATTAGCATCCAGAGGGATGTACACAGCACAGATGTAAACAATGCCAAACTCCCTCGGTAAGTAGAAGGGCATGCACAGAAGCAAGTTCCAGTTCGGGGCAGCAATACTTTGCGTTTGTGCACCCGAGTCAGCTGTTCTGTCGGCCCGGGAGACGGTGCAGCCTGCAGAGACTGCAGAGATATATCATCTAACCCCTTATATAGACAAACAGTTGTTTTTTGTTTCTTTATAGCATGGCTCAGTTGTTTTATTTCATATTTTTAAGTTAAAACAACTGAGTGTTTTGGCAAGAATTGCCAGTCAGGGTCAAATAAATAGAAACATTATGCATCATTGAAATTATAGCATTTTTGATGGTCCTACCTTAACCGCCAAAGAAATAAAACTGCATGTGTTTGTGTGTGGTGTGTGTGTGTGTGTGTGTGTGTGTGTGTGTGATCGGGACATTCAGCTCTACAGGGAAGAAATGTAGAGCTTAGTAGTGGGAGTGATGCCTTGCTTTGACATAAGCCATTTTGTCCTTTATGGTTGCATTTTTGTATTGCAGTTAGTTAAATGACGTACATTGGGCGATTGTGGTATGGCACCAGTGTTTTCTACAGTTGACTGTTCTGTATCGCAGGGCGCTAAATGTAGCCTGACACAATGCATACATGCAATGCGGTATTGTAGGGCTGCATCTGTCTTTTATTTTACTTTAATCAGATCCAACAATGACGAATCCATGCTGCCAAACATAATATCCTCGAAGTCTGATCTGCCATATCAACCACCATCCGGGATTACATTCATTTACGTCCACTTCCTATAAGCCCCAAAGACATAAAACTGCGTGTGTGTGTGTTACGTACACTTGTATTGTCTCCGAATGCTTCTGAGCTCATGAGTAGGGCCATGAGTGAATTGCTGAGTGGCCCCATATTGAGGCCTTTGTGTCCTCAGTGATGTGTGGGAGGCAAGAAGAGAGCTTAATGCCCAAACGGACAATGAGAGAGCTACAAGAGAAGGAGAGTAACACTGATCACTGCCGAGGGAGAGAGATTGATTGTCAGAGGACAAGGACAATACCACCGCTTGTTTGATTGCTGTTTAATGTGTTTCCATTATTCAATGCTTCAACACAGGATGTCCAACATCACCTCCTACCCATGACTGGAGGACAATGTCACTGACAGTAATCAATGATGTAATCACTGCAGCAATGCTTTGCCAAATAAATGCAACCCTTTACCTCTCAGTGGGCAGATATCATTTCCTGGTGTCTCTACACCCTTTAACACTCAAGAAACAGTGATGGTTTTGAGGAAAACATCCAAGAAGTACACCCCTAGGTGTTTTTGTTCCTACTGTGGTCATGTGGCCCTACCAGTTTAATTATCGAAAATGTTGTTCAACAGGGCTTAAATACAGTTATTGTGAATTGCTGTGACTCATGTTCAGACAGACATGCACACTCATACTCACTGACACACCCTGCTGCTTTCAGGCGATTCTAAGGACCGCTTAGTTCTGGTTCTCTCAGATCTGCTAGCTAGCTCGACACAGTGGACACTTGTAGTGCTGCTTGATGGCGGATGGAGCATTGAGCTGGGGTAAAAGGAGAAGCACTTCAGTTGTTTGAATCTTATTTATCTAGTAGTAGAACAATTATGGCATGTTTTCAAATGTAGCACCCCTCTTGTGTGGAGTCCCACAAGGTTTCAATACTTCCTCTCTTCTATCCATTCTCTTATTAACACTTTTAGATTTTGCTTCCCTATTTGCATTTTTATTTGTTGAAACCATATATGCATATATTTATATAAACTATATATGTGTGTGTGTGGATACAACTCCTATTGTTTTTAAATATGCTATACAAGTTTGACTAGACTTGTGACTGGCATCAGTCAATTCTGTACTTAATCTTGACTTTCTTGTGATACATTTTAATGCTGTATAGCCTTTCAGTATCGTTATCATGAGGACGCCTATCAAACACTAAGATAACTGTTATTCTGAATCACTGTGACACACGCATAAAAATGTAGATATTGCTATTAATAACTGGATATTGATTTGTTAGAAGTTCATAGGTTAGTCTACATGTAAGGCCTAAGACCCTTTCCAAAGTTCACATCAGCAATTATTTTCGAGTATTGATTACTTGAGTTTGAAACCCAGTAACAGCTACATTTACTCTGGGGCTTCTCTGATCTAATTGTTTGAATTGACAAGCAACTTTGAGTCCTGCTGTCATTGGCAGAGGAATTGGATTGATTCAAACTCAGTTAATCGCTCCTTCAAGCCACGCACTGCCTCAAATTTCCTAACATGATAATTCACGCCATTTCTTCCTTTAAGAATAAAAAATATGATAATTAATCATTGTAGTGATTGCATTGTCTGAGCATAGATGTGAACCTGCTTTCCTGAATTCTACACTGATAAAAGAGACTTGGAGGTGAAGGTGGCACTGGAGTGGACAATCTGGGATTGTGAGCAATTTTAACAACAGGGGGGATTCCTCAGCCAGAATTTGAAGTTTAAAGGAGGGCGCCCCCCTTTCCTGATAGCATCCCTGAGCCACAACCACAGGAACTAAGACATAGAGAGATTGTGTTCAGAATTGCAGAAGACAAGGAAGGCATCAGGCCCAGACGGTGTGTCTCCCTCCTGTCTGAAAGCCTGCGCTGATCAGCTGGCCCCCCATCTTCACACGGATCTTCAACAGATCTCTGGAGCTGTGTGAAGTCCCTTTCTGCTTCAAACGCTCCGTCATCCCAGTCCCTAAGAAACACTACATCACTGGACTGAATGACTACAGGCCCGTCGCCCTGACGTCTGTGGTCATGAAATCCTTTGAAAGACTGGTGTTGACCCATCTGAAGGGCATCAAAGGCCCCCTGCTTGACCCTCTGCAGTTTGCCTACTAGGCGGACAAGTCAGTGGATGATGCAGTCAACATGGGGCTGAACTAGATCCTGCAACACCTCGAGACTCCCCAGGGACCTATGCAAGGATGCTGTTTGTGGACTTCAGCTATGCGTTCCACACCACCATCACCGAAGTCCTTCTCCCCAAACTCACCCAGCTCACAGTGCCCGCCTCCACCTGCAGCACCCGGTCAGTCAGCACTGGTGCACCTCAGGGATGCGTGCTCTCCCGACTGCTCTACTCCCTCTACACAAACGACTGCACCTCAGGTGACCCATCTGTTAAACTCCTAAAATTTGCAGACGACACATCGGTCATCGGCCTCATCTGTGATGATGTTGAGTCTGTATAGGCAGGAAATTGAACAGCTGGCCCTGTGGTGCGGTCGCAACAATCTAGAGCTGAGCACGCTATAATCCATCACTGTCTGGTTTGGATCGGCCACCAAACTGGATAAGAATAGACTTCAACGGACAGGCAGGTCGGCAGGTCCTTTTTCTTCCCCATATTGCCTGAAACATGTAGCTTGCTTAATAATGTGGAACATCCTTCTGAAGTAGTTTTCCTTTGATTGGGCTCACCTACAAACTAATTATCATAGGTGTCTAAGATTGATTTCAATCATCGAAATAGCCCTGAGAAACCATACCATCCATGAGTTTAATTGAAAAACCAAAAAAGAATGCTTATGACCCTTAAATCCAAATTGCATAATAATATGGAACACGGTGTATTAATCATCAAATCATCTGCTTCACATCTTCCTATGACAACATGAAAGACTTTTCGCTGAATTGATCTCAAGTAAAAAAAAAAATGTATCGCAGGTGTGGACAGACGAAATTAATGTAAAGAATGCCCATATTTGTTTTTAAAAGCCATGCATTAAAGCACCTGAATACCGTGTTTTTTATGTCAAGCCTAGCATAAAACTCAAGGCCTTCAAAGAATGCCCATATTTGTTTTTAAAAGCCATGCATTAAAGCACCTGAATACCGTGTTTTTTATGTCAAGCCTAGCATAAAACTCAAGGCCTTCAAAGAATGCCCATATTTGTTTTTAAAAGCCATGCGTTAAAGCACCTGAATACCGTGTTTTTTATGTCAAGCCTAGCATAAAACTCAAGGCCTTCTTTGATCTTCATTGATCGAATTGTAGAATGATGGAGAACTAGTTTGACAGGCACACAGCCACCCCACTAAGTGGCAGGAGAAGCCATGACCAACACATGCATACATACACACAGCGCACCATGGCAATGGTCAGCTGCCCTTTAGGTTTAAAACGAGAAATCTTTGAAAGATAGATTTACACTCCTGAAAGCACATGTGCTCTTCAAGAGATAATGAGTGAGACCTCCAATGTCAAACCCTTTTACCAGAGCTAAGCAAGGGCATCATCATCTTATTAAGCCCATTGTAAGTCTGGTCTCTTTGTGTTGGGACCTTGTTCATTTTTGGGTGATGTGCAGCTGAGAGCAACAATTGTACAAAGAGAGCATTCAGATGCCTCTGGTCACTAGGCAACCTTAGAACCCTGGAAGGAGTAGTCAAAGGCTTCTATAAATGCTTGGGGAATTGGAACTCACTGATGACGTCCTTTTGTAGAGGTATATGGATTCCTTAATGAACAAACACCACACGACAGGTGGTGGTTATTTTTGGTCAAGCGTGTTTGGGTGAAAAGATGCAAACGTAGGATGAGTATGTATGTGTGGGACATAATACCAACGCTGAGAGGCAACCTATACCTTTGACAAGTCTATCTAACTGAATAAGAATCATTTGCATTACTTTATTATTATTATGGTTATCATTGTTAAAAAGAATCATTTGCATTCTGCCTTCAGGCTCGTAAACAGTCTAGTCTTTGTGATGTTCACTAGAGTTCACTTCACCGGCACAGTTTGATTGATAGAGGTCACAGTGTTTGTTGGCAGTACAATAGGTACCAGCCTCACACGGGCACCAGGAAAATGTAGGTACCTCACCTTGTGGATTGGCGCCAAATAAATATGGGTGCAACTGTGCAGGCATAGTTATACTCTCCTAATGAGGGCCACCAATATAATGTTGGTACTATCCTGACAACAGCACCAATACAATCTCCCCTGATTGGATAGGTATCAACCATTCAACGCAACAGCAGATCAATCAAGTTGATCACATGGGGCGCCACACATAGTGGTCAAAATAAAGATCAGCCATAAATAGGTCTCGTAAAATATACTAATCTTTCAGTTTGGAAATGTTAAATGAATAACTAAACCAAACTGCCTCATTAATAGCTAGTAAAGGTTTTAGGAGTTCTGAAAAGAAGAGGTTGGCAGCATTCAGTCTGGTGCTAAATAAATTATATCAGTATTTACAATCAAAAGCATTTATTTACAAAATAATCCGAAGTATAAAACACACAATATGTAATATAACTACATGTGCCTAATTAATGTGCTTTAGAGGAGACTGTGTGTGTGTAAAGGAGAGGGAGTGTGTGAGTGTGTAAGCGTGTGTGCTTGAGTGCACAGTCGTTAACATACATGTGATATAGGACAAAGAACTAGCCTATTAGAAGTGTGTAGTTTGAGTCTTCTCTCTGCGTGTGTGGCTATGTTTAAGGTCAACGTTTGGATAATCTATATGAGTATGAGGCCAGGTTAAAAGAGGAAAATAGTTATTATTTCACGCGAGACCCTTTGTCTATGGACCATTAACTCTTGTTTGTTGTGGCAAAGCTGACTACCTAATAACCATTAAAGATATCACAACTGAGAAGTTCAGTGGACTGGAAGCAGTGAGCCAATCGGAGAGGGCTGTGGATCTGACGCCTAATGTCGTCGTTGCTGTGTGTCTCCTGCGGCATACAGATGGGCTAGGTGAGAAGTCCCCCCCCTTCCCCCGTTCTCTGACGCTCTCTGGACCTGCTGAGAGCCAGACAGGCAGTATGACAAGCTCAGTGGGATACACGAGGCAACAAGTTCATACCACATGAGTCAACAAGTTCATACCAAAGACGGTTTTCTCCCAGCCCTTGTGGAAAACGCTCAGTGAACTTGTTTTGCATCCAGCATCACAACGTGTGAAGGAAACGTGAGGAAATGATCGATCAAATCACTATTATGTCTCCCCTCTCATTTTGCTCTTTTCTCTTGCTGAACACAAATGAAGGGCTACAAGGGTGAATCATTTGTGGGAAATGTGTGAACAGAAATAAAAAACACTGTCAATCACTCCCTGGAAGGACATTAAGTAAAGCTACAAATACAAATGGATAATGAAAAATGAAAAAAAAAACAAAAAACATTAAATTTCTAGTCTTTTTTACACATAGTAAGGTTCAATTACTCCATACCATTACATATCGACATTCAAGGAGCAAAGATGAGACGTCGTTGTGTGGTGAGAACTGATAGAAAATCGTAAACAACAACAATCTTTATTTATTGGTGCCACCTGACCTGACGCATCAACGCATTCCTACGCATCAATGTGATCGCCCCGTAAGGGGAAGTCTGTGGGAAACAGCCTAGTGTTCTATGCAAATCACACAGTGCACATTATGGGACGATTACAAAGTGTACAGCAAACATAGATCACACTATTCACAGCAAACTGGAAACACTTAAACTATTCACCCACAGTCCCAATAGGCTGACACCAGTGCTTCACTGTTCAGGGTAGACAGTGCCTGAAGACCAGGGCACTGGTACTTGGTGCAGTCGTTTATAATGTGATCAGCCGTTTGCTCTGGGGCTCCACAGGGGCAGTCAGGGGCATCACAAAGGTTCATCCTGTGCATGTTGGCTCGGAAGCGTCCATGTCCTGTCCGGCATCAGTTGAGTCGTACCCAGGATTTTCTGTTGAGGTTGTGTCCTGCAGGCCTTGTGGACGGTGTTTCGATGTAGCCATGTAGCTTGGTGCTGGCTGAGCCCCAATGTTTGGTCCATTGTGTGATGGTCCAGGACCCAGGTGGCTGGCCATTTGCCTCATGCAGCACAACGTGTGGAGGAAGCGTGAGGAAATTATAGATCAAATCAATATTATGTCTTCCCTGGATTTTTTTTCAATTTGTTCTTTTCTCTTGCTGAACAAAAAAGAAGGCCTACAAGGGCGAATGATTTGTGGGAAATGTGTGAGCAGAAATAAAAAACACTGTCAATCACTCCCTGGAATCGCATTTAGTAAAGCTACAAACAGAAAGAGGATAATGACAACCACAACATGAAGAAATACGTTAAATCAACTCGTAGGGTTACCAATAGAATGACGTTAATGACAACAACAACATGATAACACAAGTTTCATCCTTTCAGAAAGAAAGAGGAAAATGCAACAAAAGGGGCTGGACCCTTTGAGAGTCTGCCTATGCTTTTTAAACAAAGGCAAAGATACCACCACATCAAAATCATATGAAATGTTTTTTTTCTTCAATCCTGAGTAATGTGATGCTTAGGTACTGATTACTCTCACTTTTCAAGTGATTGATCCTCCCCGGGTTGTGTAAACAAATGATGTATGATCTCGTCAACTTGTCGTCTAACCTTATGCTATGAAATTATGCTTGTTTTATGTAGGTCTAAAATAGTGGTTTTCATATTGAAAACATGTTTGTTGTGAGAAAGCAAGAATCCCAGGTTTCTCTGGATGTTTGGAACATAGCAGCCTGATTAAACATCAAATTGCTGTTAACTGATTAAGCACCTAATTAAATATCTGATCTTTGCTGTGCACACAGTTAAATCCCAGCAGGAAATGACATTGCCAAGAAATTAAGGAAATACATTGTGTGGAAGCCAACTATCAACTACCCTGCTGTGCTTATAGCAGTGGTTCTTAACCTTATTGGAGGTACTGAACCCCGCAAGCCTCATCAGTGCATTCGCCGAACCCCTCGTAATTTGTAAAAATAAAATATAATTTCTTCAAAAGTTAAGGTTAAGAACCACTGGCTTATAGGCTGCAATATTGCAGTCACAACTCAATGAATCGCTCCTCAAGGTTCTCTGGCTGTCCTTTCTGTGCCTGCGCTGGGAAGGATAGTGAGGCTTTTAAGATCAAAATGAAGTATTGTCAAAGACTGGCTGGCCATCCTGCAGGGCAGCATTTGAGGTCAGCACTGTTGTGTAGTTTCAGCTCAGCAAATATAAGTTATTAAATCAGGCGTGTTGTAGGTTCAGCTCAAGCACTTCCTTTCCTTACTGAAGCTTAATACTAATGTAGCCTATGGTAACAAATGGGGGGTCACTTGTTCGTGATGGGTGTTTGCATCCCAGTAGCCCAGTTGTAATAAAGGGAAATGTAATCAGTATTGCGTGGGTAAAAGGTGCCCCAGGTCAGAGGAAAGGGAATATACATTCAAGGTTATGTGTGTGTGTTATGTGTGTGTTGGGTTTTTATAAATGCCACACTCACTAAGGCTTATAATGAACTTTGACCCCCTAACATACTGATTCTGGTACAGGTATCTTTAATGAACGGCCATTTAACATGAGACTCTGTTGGCTGTTTGGTTTGCTAATAACCTCAGTTATATCACACAGGAAAGGCAATGTTGGTGTGCTTGGTCTGTCTACCTCTGCGTATACAGTTTAAGCAGGGTTTCGACACTCCTGTGGTGCGATTAGATCTCTATTTATTATTGGACAATTAAAGGTACTTTACAAGATTCTGATGCAAGTGTAACAATGTAAAAATAAAGTTTAGTGCATGGCTGAACTTCCCCAAATCACTGTTGTATATATGTATATATATTTTTGGGTTCCACTACTGGGTTTTGTGTCGTTTATAATGGGGGCGATAATTGGTGTAACACACCTCAAGACTTTCTCTTACCTGGAAGTCTGAGACAGGGGTAAGCTGGTGTTTTTAACCCTCCGTGAATTAAATGAATTAGTATTGGATATTTTGTAAAGTTTTCAATGACATGTGTATTTTTTTTGTGATGGAAGTTTGTCTTCCATTGCTCCCGCTATTTGCATTGAGTGTTCAATATGCAAATTAGCGTTATAGGATGCTGAATTGTCGAATGTTTGTCTAGCTCTTAATAAGGTGCTAACTGGCTAATTATATTGTTGTAGGATGTTATCAGCATACCGTAAATCCTCAAATAGTGGCCGGGGCTTGTATTTACTTAGGCTGCACAGCGCACCGGCCTTTATTTGAGGCAGGCTTGTATTAGGGGCAGGCCTTTATTTCTTACTTATCTTCTGTTATAGAATTGTATTATTTAAATAATGGGCATAATTGCAGTAGGCTAATATAATTCATTGCATATGCGTTCAACACTTCCTGCACATCGCGTAGCGCTTTAGGTCGGGGTGTCAACGTAAAAAATAAACATCGGAGTTATGGTCTCTCCACTGTCAGTCACGGAGGAAAAGATTTCCAAAGCCTTGAATTTAATCATTTTTCTAGACACTCTATTATGCTTATCGCGGACTGAAAACATTTATTCAACGAGCTGGTTTGACATCCAGCCTAACTTTCTTTCTACCTCCACCTGCTAGTCGTAGCCTATCACATTCGTCTCGGGTCAATGTCAAACTTCTTTGCTGCTTTTTCTCCCGAATGTTCTTCAGCAATCAGCATACACCATCTCTTTGAATTTAATATCAAAGTTACGTAAGTCTACTACTGCTTTATGATCCCTTCTGGAAAAAGTAACCTAGCCAACTAAAACGTTACAGATAAACAACAGTAGGCTATACGATACGTGCATTTAGGCTAAACATTCGCCTAGTAGTCCTACGTGGGGACATTTCTTTTTTTTATTGCAAACAGCCCATGAGATTAGCCAACAATAGTATATAATATAATATAATATTAAACATGAGGAGAACATGTATTTGTGAAATGCATTCAATGAAATTGTGATGCCTACTTTGAGCCGACGGACTGATGCTGGTAGGCTACAGTAATATACCGGTAGGCTACTTTATTTGACCCCCGGCTTGTATTCGGGGCCCGGCCTTTATTTGTCCGTATGGACCACGACCCCGGCTACTATCTGAAGCCCGGCTTCTAATTGAATCCCGGCCTTTATTTGAGGATTTACGGTATTACCCTTGCCTAGTTTGTGACTGCCCCATTATATCTGTGTTACATGTATGTTTCTTATCTGTTATTTACTTTGTTCATTAGTCTATGTGTGTATTTGTATTCGGTTAATAACTATACGATCACAGTTTCTTGCTATAAATGTTGTAGTCCGTGAGTTTAAGTTGGCTATAATGTAGCTAATGTACATTTTATTTGTTAAAGGCACCCAGTGCAACTTTCGAGGCTTAAAAATAAACATTCAATTTCTAGTCTTTTTTACACGTAGTAAGTTTCAATAACTCCATACCATTACATATCGACATTCAAGGAGCAAAGATGAGACGTCGTTGTGTGGTGAGAACTGATAGAAAATCGATAACAACAACAATCGCCGCCATTTTCTTTATTTTTGTGACCCACAATAAATAAAGCAGGATTCCAGTCAATGGAAAAATGGCCTCTCCCCACTGGCGATTGTTGTTGTTTACGATTTTCTATCAGTTCTCACCACACAACGACGTCTCATCTTTGCTCCTTGAATGTTGATATGTAATGGTATGGAGTTATTGAAACTTACTACGTGTAAAAAAGACTAGAAATTGAATGTTTATTTTTCGAGTATCACGCCTATAAAGTTGAAACTGGGTGCCTTTAAGGCTCTCTTACCTGGAAGTCTGAGACAGGGCATATTACCCTTGCCTCGGGTGTGACTGCCCCATTATATCTGTGTTACAGGTATAATAAATGAATGAAAGATAACGTCCACGACTCGTCCACGAACGTTCTTTTGACCACAGACAGACATTTTATTTATAATTATCGTAGCGGGCTGGTTAGAGTCCGTTACACAAGGTTGTTAATATTTGAACTCAACGGCCAATGAAATTATACCCCTTCTTTCCGTGCTCCTGCAGCAGCATGTTGATTGGCTGGAATTGTGTATTGCTCTGCCCGAGTCAGTTTGTGTGTTTCCCATTAGCAAGAGTTTGGTTTTGAATACAGACACAGGAAGGACTGTTGAAGAAGCATGAGGATCAATTGATTGGATTTCACAAAAAGTTTTTTTTTTTTTTAAAGATTGCACCTTTTTAATTAGTGTATTTTTTCTACACTAACCCGTACTGGCGCTTACCCTTACCTTAAAGTTAAATTATTGACAAAAGAAAGATTTGAAGTGGCCTAGTTATTGTGTTTACAAGTTTTCAAGAACAACATGTCCTACTGCTCAGACCCATGATGTTCTTAAGGCTGAAGGTTGAAGGATGTAAGTCTCTGTGTGGGGGTCTGTGATAGAGTTCTGAGTGTGGTTTTGGTACACCAGCGGGTGTTTTTATTTAATTTTCACTCTCCAAGTGAAATTCTGAAAACTTAAAGTGGTTTTTGTTGTCATTGTTATCTTTTCAGTCTCTGAGCAAAGTGCTGTCATGGTCTACCAGCGATGGATTGTATTTGCTCGAAGAGCATTGCAGCTCAGAATTGGGGTGAAGGTCAAACGCTCTTTGGAGGTAAGGTGCACTGCTACATTTAGTCATTCAGCAGTCAGTCATTTAGTAATACAGTCATTTAGTGTACAGATATACATCTTTGTCATTGTATGTGTTCTTTCCGGGCCACCAAACCAATGATTTTGTCATCGCCCTGCTATTGAGATGCAGCTTGACCTTTCCAGCCTTCCAGAGCTGCGAGAGCTTGCTCCAAATTCAGTGCCATATGACAACAAAGCATACAGAGGTTCATTGCTGTCCCCTGGAGCCCAATTAGTAATCTTGTCATTTATTGAGGCGTTTCTGTCATCTCCACCTCTGCAGTTAGCCTGGGTGCATAATGGTGCGTTCAATCGCTCCCGGAGTAGGAAGGCCTGGGCGCCGCAGCCCAGCTAATAAAAAAAAAAGAATTCCATGAATATCCTGGAGGCATCAAAAACAAGAGAATTGCCCTCACAAGAGTACCCTCTCATTTACAACGTTTCCATGGGTTTTTGAAGTGATTGGTATTCTTAAGACGAAAGTTTAAGAGAAAGAAGAAAAAAAAGAAAGTAATCACTTCCTTTAGGCTGTAATTGATTTCAATCTCTCGACACTCCGGCTTCGGAAAAGAAATGACTCGCTAGGAGAGAGGCATTAGCCGCATAGTGGTGGAAAGCATGTATGTGACTTGTGTGTGTGACTGCATCTGCACAGACTGAGCTGGCATGTCTGTGACACTCTGAGCTTCATCAAACAATTCAAACATAGGATTACTCCAAAATGTAAAGGATATGTACATTGCCTAAAGGTAATGTGAGACGTGGTGGTGGTAGAATTGGGTGAATTTGTGGCTGAGGATGGGTGGTGTGTGGGCCAGTGTGTGTGTGGTGGAGGGGGTAGGGTGAGCCTGTGTGCGTGGCTGTGTGTGTGTGGGGGGAGGGTGTTAGGGAATGGCTGAATGGATGTGAGAGACCTGAGCAGCTCTGCTCGTCTCCCTGGTCCTTTGGCGGTTCCATCAGAATCCATCAGGTGGGTGAAAATGTGTGTATGTGTGTGCACGTGGGTGCACGTGTGTGTGTGTGTGTGTGTGTGTCTGTGTGTCTGTGTGTGTGGTTTGTGGTAGGAGGTCATCACAGAATCATTGATTTCTACCCCTATTTCACGTTTCTGATGTAAGATGCATTTAAGAGTGCTTTGTTCGATCTTGAAAGTCCCGCTGATGTGAAAGATTGCTGTATTCATAACATGAGGCTGTGTGTGTGTGTGTGTGTGTGTGTGTGTGTGTGTGTGTGTGTGTGTGTGTGTGTGTGTGTGTGTGTGTGTGTGTGTGTGTGTGTGTGTGTGTGTGTGTGTGTGTGTGTGTGTGTGTGTGTGTGTGTGTGTGTGTGTGTGTGTGTGTGTGTGTGCGTGCGTTTTTTTCTTTTTTTTCTCACGTGTAGCGTTCAAGTAGGATGCAAGCAAAAAGGACTAATCTTGTTCTTAATCACACACTTGAGAAGTGAATCCATTTCGTCTGTACACCTCATTCTGCGGTCTTTGTGATCTTAAGCCAGGCACACAGCACTAGTTCTATGCTGGAATATAGGTTCAGTCGATTAGACCTAAAACGTAAACATAAATATTGGGAGGCTGACTTGTGTTGGCAGTGAGCGGGGGATCCGTAGGGATCAATAGTCGTTTCCTTCAAGCAGCCCCTTCCCTCCAAGATCAATATTGTTCTCACTCAGTCCTTTGCCTCCTCTGTCTTACACTCCCACCCTCGCTACATACCACCGCTGGGGAGAACGTCACGAATGATAAGCCAACAGTTGCTAGGTTGCTGATTTTTGTGCCAAGCACAATAACATTGGGTAGACAACTAGATAAACATCCCTTTGCAAAGCCAAACCAACAATCAAAGGTGAAATTGAAATCACATACACGGTTTCCACCTTACAGACTAGCAATCATGGAACTATGTACACGTTGACTTGAATAAATATTTGGCTCGTTTGAAATGCCACGAGACTAGCACCACCATGAGTGTCTGATGGCAGATGGCAGTGTAATAACGCTCATGAGAAAAGTCAAATTGGTAGAAGACACAGATCTTCATCCATGACATCAATGCCTCTAGAAGTGCTCGAGAGCTTAGCTCTGCAATCACACTGGCAGTGATTTGTCACGACCATTGAAACCGTAATCGTCATGGCAATTGTGTTATGAAGCTGCCAGCTTGATAGAGCTATTGGGATATCGGCCATTTTGAGACAACTGTTTGCAACCAGTAGAGTAGATGAATTCACTCAGTTTTTGTCTACGTGATTGTAAATAAGTTAATCAGACATTACAACAGAATCAGCAAGTTAAAAATAATATTATATTTTAATGTTATAATTCATATGTTAGCTTTTCTAAAGGTAAAATATTATAAAACAAATGTACATGGGGGCTTGTTACTTAAGACACAAATATTTTCGGAACTTATTTAGAACGTGCTGTCAACACACACACACACAGACACACGCGCGCACACACAAATTGGCCTCATTAAAAGGGGGCTTGACATCCATAAAGTTAGTCTTTTGTATGTCTGATGAACTGTCTCTCAGATAATGCAGGGGCCGCTCCATTACTAGAGGATTGCTCCATCACTGCACTCATGTGTGTCGAGTGTAATTGAAGTGATTTTCTTCATTGTGTTCACTGTATTAAACCTTGGATGGGTAATGTTGAACACCCTATGATCAAACTCCCAGCCACCCCATTGACACCCAGTGCGTGTGATTAAACCTTGGGCTGTGTGACTGTGAGCAAACATGTTGGGTCAGGCAAACTTCCAAACCTAGGAGGTGGCAAACCTCCGTGTGTAGATGATTGCTTTTGCACCCTCCATTATTGAAGTTGGGGGGTCAAAATCTCACGCAATTTCTAATTTGTAGAGAACAGTGGTTTGCCCTCTATATCCAAGCCTATTATCACACACAGCCAGGGGGACAGCAATTGGTTTGGCTCCCTTCCAAGGTTTCCCAGAATCTCTACATGGTAAGGGTACATCCACCGAAGTGTGTTCCTCACTTTTGAAACCATGGAGGTTCCCTTTCACTCGGACTCCAGCCTCTGCACCCTGCACGCAGAAGACAGACAATTGGGCTGACTTCCAGTCTTTCGGATCAAGGCACTTTGTTGTGAAGTCCATTTTCCTTCCTCAAATGGACTCCTAGGGAATAAGAACCTAATTGCCTTATTTCAAGGCCCACAGTTCTTCCAGTTGAGCAAATTCACTCTGAGGTTCATTTGAGGACAGGAATGTAAGCCAAATTGCCTGCCATACTCTTTACACACACCAGCCCTGTAAGGCAAGGCAAGGCACTTTTATTTATATAGCACATTTAATGCCAATGGCAACCCAAAGTGCTTTACACAAATAAAATGAAGTGTTTTACATAGTAAAAGGAAGCTATGGCTTTTTCATGTTGACTGGTATTAGCAAATTCACAGCCTTGCTTATTGACATTGGCTCATTGGCTCACTGTGTGTTTCCAGAGGGACTCTGAAGAGCTTCCATGCCAAGCAACTGGTAATTCTACAAGGACTTAATCTTTATTTTTTCTACCGCCGTTGGCAGTGACAATAAAATCTGAATACTTCTATCCCCTTATGAAGCCCACTGGGGCAGGTGCTGGAGGATTGCCAGATGGAACCCTCTCACAGTCCATCAAATGAATTCCCATGATGGGGAAATTTTCCTTTGGGTAAATTAATAATTGTTGTTGATTAATTTAGTTTTCACATCTGGTATCTGTTCTGCTATGATATTCATATAAATTAGACCACAGGCACTGTGACGAATGTGATGTTCAATGTATCCATAAAGATGGCTATTGGTCTATTTATTACAGTCATTACATCACATTACATGAGCCTGCTGTGACTTTATAGAGCGTCTATATCTATCATCTCTTTTTTCAATATCCGTCCTCATTAATGGGCTGTTCTTACAGCAGCAGTTAAGATTCATAATGTCACGATGAACAGGGTTTGAGAGATTAGATGAGATGAGAGTTTAATGAGGGATGAGAGTTCTCAAACACATACAAGCACATGAGAGAACTGTCACTCAAAAGAGAAAGATAAACAAACACATCGGCAGCACAACAGCAACCACTGTGTCCTGGGCCCTGTTCGTTAAGATAATTAATTTAGCTCGCGACTGGAGATTAACTAGCTCGCTAATTGAGAACAGGCCAAGCCCGTCTGGCGACGGGCGCTAATTTATTTTAACCTCTCGTTAATTTGTCCCAGGCTAAAATCATCAGCTAAATTGCGCGTGCACGTCTACTTCAAAAGGCAGGATAGGTCGAGCACCAAAACCATGATTTTCTTTTCCCGAACAAAAGTCTAAACTCAAAGAAAAAGACTTTTTTTCTCCGCTAAGGCAGGATATGACCATGAACGCGTTATGAAGTATTCAAGACCATAATCATGTCAAAATTCAACACTGCCTCGTCTGTGACAGCGATATAAGAAACTGTCTTTAGGCTGTCTAAGTTGTGATATCTTTTCCAATGTCTAATATGTGACTCTGGTGCAATGGGTAGAACTCATGGTTTGCATGGTACAGATCGCTAGTTCGAACCCCTTTGCTTCCCTAGAAATTGTAGTTTTACATCTCCTTGTAAATAGTTTTGAATAGACCGTCTGCGAAATGACTAAATGTAAATGTATTTATAAGAAATTCAATACATTGAAGCATGAAAATATATTGTGTGCATTTCTCTCTTCTTATCATGCATCCACCTTTTCTACAAAAAATATATGCTGTGAAGTAGACTGAGGTAGACTTTATTAACTAGGCTACTGCACAAAAACTAGACACGTTTGCAAAACTATACGTTGCAATGATGTAAGTTCGGTTGTTGATGACGTAGCCTATGGTTAATAACATCGTGATTGTGGGACAAGATCTTAAACAACTTTCGCCAATATCTCCGTAATGGAGATGGGTTGTGCTCAAATTTCCTGGGATCAAAGAAAACGTTAGGCTATTCATGTGCAAACTAAAAATCACGTCTCAGGCTAGGAATGAAAGTTATTTCGGGTTTATCAACTGTACCAATGTCATATAATTATGGGTGCATTGCCGACATTACAAAAAGTGAAGACATGCAATGATCTACGGTGGTTTATGCAATAAATGACTCGAGAAGGTCTTCTAAATTAATTATTCCTTGTCGGGTGGATCGGTAGCGCTCATACAAGAACTCATCATGATGGAAAAATGGATCTTCTTGGCGATCGCAAATAACTTTTCCTACGCTAATCAAACTACAATATGACTCAATGGGATCCCTCCTTTTGGCGTGGGTGTGGCAAGTTTAGCCAGCTAAACTTTGGTTAGCCTGCCCTGGAGCAGGTTAGTGCTAAGCGATTGGTTACCATGGTTATTAATAAAAAGTAGCTTCAGCGAACTCGCTACAGGGATGTTGTCTTTTTTTGGCCTGGAATTTAGCTCGCTAAACCGCTTAGCGAGCGTCGCCGAACAGTACCCTGCTGAGAGATGGCTTGAAAGCAAGTTGAAAACAAACTAAGGCAGAATCAATCTTCACACTGTTACCAGAACATGTTTGAGATGACAGAAATAACAAAAATCTGGACTAGGACGAAGAGATGAAAAAAAATGAATGATACAAATCTGAATCACATGTACCTGCAATGCAATATACTGTGATAGTAATTGCCCTTAATTTAAATACATCAATACACTCCATTAATTGCCTTTTGAATATGTTGGTATGCGGTAGCCAAGCCCTAAATTCTATGCACAAATCAGTTTAATAAAATGTGTAGGTGAAACCAGGGTTGTTACATTAGTTTAATTAAATCAGTCTCATAAAATGTAATAGTCATTACATTTAGTATTTAATCTTTTATAATTAAATGCCTAAATTAATGGAAAGCTCTAGTTGTACCACTATGCGACAGCCTATGTATGGTTTCACAATACTATCATACTACAATATCACTACAAAGTCTATAACACTTCATGGAACAACCAGAGAAGTGAAGGCAATTGGAGTTCTTGATTGGCGGAAAATGGCTTTCAGTGGAATATTGGAACAACAACAGACGAGACAATTGTTTAAGTCTAAATAAACTATTTATTAAAAGTAACATACAGTAATTAATGGCTTATACTAATCACATAAACAACTGAGTATAACAATGAAACAAGGCACAAAGTGGAGTTTGGATTACAGAGGAGGGGGCATGAGAGCCTGCTCGTCTGTGTGTGTGTGTGTGTGTGTGTGTGCGTGTGCGCAAGTATGCGCGTGCGCAGGTATGCGCGGTTACGCGCTAAGTAGAGAAAGGGGAGTGAAAGGGAGGCTATGCGGAAACGCACAGGCGATAGATGTTATGTGCGTGAGAAATAGTTAGCATACGTCTGTGTGAGAGACGCCAACTACCTTATAGTCAGGTGGCTTAACGAAAATACCGTTACAGACTGGACAAAAGCACCCCCCCCCCCCCTCGCCTTTCATAAGACCCCAAAAATCTATCTATAAATCCAGGAATCTCTGTGTGTCTGTCAGTCTGTCTAGGGCGTATCTCCCTGACGGCAGTTACGTTAGTTATGAGATTTCACATGTAGCTTACACATGTCATGAACCTGTGCATCCTTCTTTTTGAAGATTTTTGAATTTACAGTTCGCTAGATATTTGTATTTTACCGTTTCCCATAGGAAACAATGGGTTATCGTTTCCCGTCCCGTCGGCACTATGGGTAGTGACGTCACAATCAAACAATATACGCCTAGCAGTATTAAACTATCCTGCCTTCACTCAAAGTTCAGAATAGCGTTGGATACGATAAGGAGGTCCGCATTCAAATTCTTCTTGGTGAACAGATACAGACTTTTGCTCAGGTAATCTTAAGACAGTGATTGATTTAGTTTCGTTTATTTTTAAGCTTCTTTATATTAAGTTTCAAAGTAATGTCTAGAGTTATACAGTCATCTAACAGACAGGGAATAGTAATCCATCAAAGTCTGTCTAGGGCGTATCTCCCTGACGGTAGTTACGTTAGTTATGATATTTCGCATGTAGCTAGCGCATGTCATGAACCTGTGCATCCTTGATTTTGAAGATTTTTGAATTCATAGTTTGCGAGATATTTGTATTTTACCGTTTGCGGTAGGCACTGTAGTGAGGCACTATGTAGCGGACCCGTGCGACGTGAATGATGTCATAGTCATAGAACAGTCGTTGTCATAGATGTTACCCCAGCTGATGCGTATGGGCCTGGCATGTAACCAACTCTCATTACCATGTTAAGTAGTATATTGTAGTTTGATGTATTTGTATAAGAGTTAGCTTTCTATTCAATGTTGATGGTAAGCCTAGACCAGTGACCATGCGTTCATGCATCTACTGACGCAATGAGAGAGGTTTTCAGATGTGTCCCGATGTATCTGTTGTAATTCGTGTGTAGACTTTGTTTTCTCATTATTGCAATATTATAAACCTCAGTCTGCATTTACCCTGGCTGGGAGAGGCTGTCATTCGGAAGATACTGTGTGTGATCGCCTTTGCTCTGTGTTCATTAAACCTGTCAGAGTGTATGAATAAACGGCTGGGTGCCAATCAAAATCACAACGCAAGAGTGGCCGCTACAAATGGTAGCTTATATTGATAAGCCTCGGAGGCTTTCAGATTGTACATTGCTTTTCCATCTGTTGCTATGGAGTCCACGAAATCCGCGCAATTCTCGCTGTAAGTTATGTCGGGCCACGTCGTCATGTTATCCTCCCAGTTCTGCACTGAACAACAGCTAGCCTACACCTACGTCTGCTAACACTACAGAATGCATAATTCCTACGGGCACTGCACTAGTATAACTAAATTGAACTCATTGTCGAAATTCCGGGTCAAATATTGGATTTGAACACACTTACACACTTACACACACTGATAGACACAGTACAGACTACAATTAAAGACTCGCACATGGAAAGGAAAAATGCAAATGACAAAACAACTAAAAATCAAAAAAACAAAACAAAAAAAACAAAGCGGCCTTTGTAAATGACAACGTTCTCACTGGGTGCTCTCCAAGACCACCAATACATTTTCTTCAATTCCTTTCGCCCAAGCACATGAACAGGAAAACAAGATTGTCAAAGGTTCAGGTGGTGCTGTTGGGCTTACAGAGAATCCTGCTGCTTTCAGACGGTTGATGCTCTCTGGACCAGAATTAGCCAGACTAGTGAGGCAGTTTGAAGGAGTATACCTCCCTGATGAGGAGACAGAGATCCCCACGAACTTCGAGCACCATGAGCAGGGTCTCTCGACACAAAAGACTTTCCAGAGACAAGTTTCAAGTCTTTCAGAAACCATCAAGCGAAGTGGCAATCCCTTCTTGGATGACTTCCCTGATCTAATAACTCTCGACAATCGCAACTGCACAGATGAGTCATTGATGGCCACAGTGCGCACTTAGGAGTCCACAGGCAAGGAAAAGTACCAAGACTTTGTCAAGAAGGTGCTTGATGGCCGCACCCACTCTATCCATGACCCAATCAAGAGAAATTATCTGCTGCTCTTCAGAAAATGTCATCGCAAGCAAACATCTAAGCAGGGAAAGAATATCAAAGTGCTTCAGAATAATGTAGCCCTCTTTGGCAAGCTGTACATTTCAATGCAAAGCCGGGATGGAAACTTGGATGATTTCTTTGCACATGAGATACAATATTCTGTATGACAAAACCAGCCATTTGACCTCCGTCAATGAAGCAAGAAAGGAACTTTTCTGCAAGAAGAATCTGGCAATGGAAAAATTGCCACCCACCCAGAATGCACTGCTCCAGCACGTGAGACGAGCAGTGTATCAAGCAGGGATCTGGACAACCAGCACACTAAGGGCTCAGATACACATACGCGTTTTTGTAAAAACGGGACGCGAGCAAATGCATTGATTCCTATGGTACGGCGCGTTTAAAGCGTGCGCCCCTTCTCCACCACGCGTTGCGTCTTTGAAGCGTTTTTTAGGTGCGCTTAAAAGTTGAACTATTCTCAACTTTCCAGCGCAAGGCAGGGAAGCGCACCGCTTCTGTTTTGGCCGCCGCACTTTGCCAAGGCGTTACTGAAGCGTTTCTGTCTGAAAAAAGACGCGTATGTGTATCTGAGCCCAAACACAGCAGGTGGTTCCTTCTCCACAACAATATGCCTGGAACAAGGTATCCAACTTATGGGTGCCTATTTGGATGACAGCTCCAGAAGTTTCTAGAGCGTGCAGGGAGCTCATTAAATGTTCCTGCAAAGGAGACTGTTCCAACTGCAGCTGTGGCAAAGCAAACCTGGACTGTTCACCACTTTGCAAATGTAAATGTGTTCGATAAAATAGTAGGGGAGGAAGGAGGCCATCAGAAAGCACCGTTTACAGGCTGGACAAAAGCACCAAACATGCTCTGCCCCCCCCCCCCCCCCCCAAAACTCCCCCCACCCATGAACCCCCTGCAAATGAACCCAAAACTGATTCTGGGAATAGTAGCCCCCAAGAGAGGGAGGAGGGGTTGGGGAGGGCTCCTAGGCTAAAAGTGACTACCAAGCCCTAAGGAAGCCTCATGCAAGATTTGGTGCTTTTGTCCGGCCGGTAACGGTAATGTCGAAAATATTTGTTAAGCCACCTGACTACAATGCTGGGTCACTGAAATGTGGATAAGGAATGAAATGTGATAAGGGAATTGTGGGTAATGGAGTCTATGGTGGGTCATTCTATTACAAATTTAATAAATAATTGTTTTGTAGTGATTTTCAGCGAACAAAATATTTTATTAACACACACACACCAGGTAGAACTGTAACTCAACTCACCCGAGGGTAGAAGAGAAAAACAAGGATGTTCCAGGATGGGAAAAGGCAGAGGATAAATTCACCGCGACCTCAGGCCTGCGTGTGCGTGTGCGTGTGCGTGTGCGTGTGTGTGTGTGTGTGTGTGTCCTGTGTCGCCTACAAATATTCACGTGTGTGTTCCAGTGTGTCCTGTGTGCCATTAACACCTGACAATTAAAGACGATAATCAAAATCATCTCTGAAGTGTTTGTAATGTATGACTCTGTTTATATTTTAATAATTCTCTGATGACACACTTACACATTAACACACACACACACACACACACACACACACTTGCACACAAACATCCATGTATACACACACCTGTGAGAACTGTAACTCACCCGTAAGCAGAAGAGAAAAACAAACATCAATGTACTGCAACAATATTTAAAGAGGTTGATCTGAGAGCTGATGACAACATATTCACTGCTAGTGATGAACCAGGCTATAGACATACACACACACACACACACTCACAAACACAAACACAGACACATACAAACACTCGCACACAAACATCCCTGTACACACACACACGCACACTCGAACACAAACATCCATGTACACACACACGCACACACACTCAAGGCCGAATTATGGTAAGATACACAACCCCCCCTTACGTGTTTAAGTGCGTCGCCCAAAATTCCTGACTATGCGACTAAAACACTACGGCCCTACACAGCTCGCAAAGGCTGTGATTGTGTGAAAGGCTGTGGTAGCCGGCCAGAGTCTCACGTTTCCGGGTTAATAGCATACAGTCTTTTTTAGACCCAGACATTTTTTTAAATCATGAATACCCTGCAGACCGTCTCACAAGCCTTTTCTTATGGATTAGGAACAAACATAACAGAAGAGGTCCGAAGACATGAACTCCTTTACAAATCCTCTTTAAACACTTATAAGGACGCTCAAATGACCGCGAATATCCCATTCTCACCCGCGATTGTTTGGAGAGAATGTGGTCATTCACGAACAAATAGGTACTTTCATATTCATTTTCCGCCACTTGTGAGTCATGGTGATATCTTTCATTGAGTTCATATTGACGTGAATCCATCAATTGCACCAGCGAGTTTGATAGAATGAGCCCGGTCTGCTCATACAAAAGTTAACAGTAACCTGCCGTTACCTTGTGGCCAGCACCATTGTAGTTACAAGCATTGACAACATGATGAGATTCTCTCGCCGTTTACCACCTCATCTTTGAATAATGTAACTCCTAAACACATCGTTTTAAAGCCTGTCGCAGTCATTAAAAGATGTCAATAAACGAACTTTTGCGTCATGTGCTGTCTTTTTCGCCACTGGTACTGAATTTGTATTTTGTGTAACACATGTATTCATAACATCAAGCCTTTCGCCCACTACACTTTCATTCTCCGGTAAGTTTTTTTCCTTTGTCCTGCTGCAATAAATAGGCTTACTTAACTAAAAAAAAAATCTACAGTTCTGGCGTCAATTTGCTTTGCAACACGCAACACGGCTCACAAGCCTTGCAACACGGCTCTGCGTCTAAAACTAACCTTAAATCAAAACTTGTCTAAAACAAGTTCCTTGTGTAAATTACGTGCTTACGCGTTACGTCTAAAACAGAGCATAATTCGGCCTTTAGCTGATATGTTTTGACATCATCTAGCTGTGGACAGTTACATTTGAAATAAATGATTAATGGAGTCTGCCATCTATGGTGTCACAACCATATAGATGTGTCAGAATTCTGTGTATGCGTATTTATATATATATTATTTATATTGTTTGCATTCATACGGAATAGCGATATATTTTCGGACGGGTGAGGTGAATATTTAATGGAATATAGATTAGGAGTTAAGGTGGGAGGAGAGGTGGGAGAGAAGGGAGTAGAACATGTTCTACCTTCCTGTTCCACTGACAGAACAAACCCTCAGATGAATTTTTGAAATGGTGAGCAAGATCATGAGCCAGGTGAGAAGGAAAGGAGGAGGAGGAGGAGGTGTCAGGTGAAGAACAAACCATACCAGATTCCCTGAGTTGACTGGATTCCCTGAGTTGACTGGATTCCCTGAGTTGACTGGATTCCCTGAGTTGACTGGCTTCCCTGAGTTGACTGGATTCCCTGAGTTGACTGGATTCCCTGAGTTGACTGGATTCCCTGAGTTGACTGGATTCCCTGAGTTCACTGGATTTCATCCCCTCTTCACCTCCTCCCCTGCTTCCTCCCTCCCTTCCCTCTCCTCCCCTCTTCACCTCCTCCCCTCTTCACCTCCTTCCCTCTCTTCTCATCCCCTCTACACCTCCTCCCCTCTCCTCCTGAATGCTGCAGGCTACGCTCTAAGGGAATTTCACAAAGCAGGGTTGTTTGGAAGATTTTCACTTTCCCTGCTTCCCTCACAGCCCCTTCCTTTTCACTCAGAGACACTGAACTTGAATGCTCCTCCTGTGTGCGTTATCTGACCACATGGAAGTTATTTGTTGCCTTACTTTTCATGGACTGATCTTGTTTTAGTTAACCCCCCTATGACCTTCAAATTTACGAACATCTTTTGTCCTTGGGGTCAATTTGACCCCTGCAATATTTCCTCGATGATAAACCTCGAAAATATAATTATAATTAAAATGTACCCAAGTTTATGTGTCAGGTCCATTAGGTTTGTTTGTTGGCTACCTAAATACATTTACCCCAAACATAATAGGAGGGTTTAGAGTTGGAAAAGAACTAAGATATGCCGGTGGAATGTTAGGAATGGAATTGTTGGCTAGCCTACTTTGTTGCCTTTATTGGGAAGTTTGTATGCTTATGTACTCTATGCGGTTATTATGTGGCACATGGTATGATGTATCGACTTGTGTGACTTGAGCGCACTTTGTATGCTGTGGCATCCTTTGTATACGGTCATTGTTTGTAGCTGATTTGTATACTTCCCTCCTAGAAACCACACAACGTCCTATTACACACACATGCTTGTACACACACACACATCCATACAGCCCTATTCATAACCTCACTGGAAACCCCAATAAATTGCTTGTGAATTGTGAATCCTGACTGGACAAGTGTGCTCTCACCAACACCCTCATTGGTCTCAGCCCTGAACTCCTCAAACTCCTTTTCAATGGTCGGGGGCTTCTTCTAGGTTTCTGTTGTACTACAGCAACACAATGTGATGAATATAAAATAGGACATTTCTCAATAGGAATGAATGGCAAATTACAATACCTGTACAGCAGTGTCTTCATCAGTCGAGATCCAATTTACCCTTGAGGGGAGAGGGTTTAAAAGTTGGGTGAATATAATGTCAGAATACAAATCCAGCCCCTTTAAAATTGTAAGCATCCAGGGTAACTGTGGTAGCCTGGCCATTACCAGCCTGTGACTCCATTTCATTCCGTCTTTCAGTCTGGGCCAACCCAATGCATTTTGGTTTCCGAGATGGGCGGGTGCTTATCTTGAGGTTTAAAATCATTGGAGTTCCCTTAACCAATCAGCAACGTTTAGTAAGCATTCGGTAGATTAAACTCTTCCCAAAAGCCAGTTGGGAGAAGAGCTACGACGTCCTTTCCAATCATAAAACTTACAAGAAAATACTCTTGTTCTCCTTTTAATTTTCTGATGTTCTCGAGAGTTGAGACAACTTTTCCGATAGCTTTTCGTGTCTTTTCCTCCAAGGCGAGTTTTGCGTCACAGCTCTGAACTGTTCGCTGATTGGTCCTGCAAAATTTTGAGTCCTGGAGACGATTGTCAACGGGGTTAGGCCAGACTGAGTATGAGCTTGAAATCAATTCAGGCGGAAATACGTAGGCTGGTGTCACCAGGCTAGGGTAACTGTGGTGTTCCAGTTGAAAAAAAAAACAACAAAGCAAAACATTGCCTTTAACTCCTACTTGAAGCACATGTTCTTTTCAGACTGGAGAAGTGCCCGTGGTGATCTATGTGCAACACCAGGCAAAGCTGGCAGACAGACCTCTCACACGTAAGTTGTTGACAGAAACCGTTTTGAATGGGCAGGGTTGTTATAGAATTCTCCTGATTTCAAACATGACAAGGGGCAGATTAAACACTCTTATCCATGTAGAAATTAGGTAATCGAGGGGTTGCCAGCATATTATGGCACAAATAAAGGGGTCCACTTTCAGATTAAGGGAGCCCTTTAATACACACTTAAGGCTGCTGAATGGGTTCAGAGAGTATTAAAAATGAATATGAGTATTGCTTAGGAATTTTAAAGAAAAGGCACTTCATAGTTGTTGTGTTTGTAGTGTTTGCTATGAGCTGACATCATCAAAAGACCCATGATAAGATGATTTTCACGCAGGAATTAAATAAAGGAGGAATTGAGCTTACGAGCCCCTGGTTTGTTTTGGCATGGCAGCCCTCAGTGGAGGCTTGTTTCATGTGGAGGATGGAGTCTTGACTTCTAAGTCATGTGATGATAAAGTGAGCCCTCAAACGATAACAAACCAATTTACCTAAGCTCCTTAGGAATGTGGAGGTCGGTTGTCTTGTTTTAGGATCGAAACTGGAAAAGTGACAGAAAAGCCAAGGATTATGGCTCGACCCTTCCAGCCCACCTTAGTTTAGGTATATCCGTCTGTTATGGTTTGCGGGCCCCATTTCAGGGTCATGGCACAGTTAAGCGATCTGCTGATGAAAGAGCGTGCGGATGTTAAGACATCATTGTGTACTCCTTCTGTATGATTGCTGCAGTGACCACAAACACAAGATTTGGACTGGTGATAGGGGTGAGGGAGTTTTTCCTTGCCCCAATCGCCTTAGAGAGAGAGAGAGAGAGAGAGAGAGAGAGAGAGAGAGAGAGAGGGAGAGAGATGATCTAAAGTTAATTTGAGAACTGTAGTCTGGAAAATCAGATCAATATCGCCACCATCACACTAGGAACATAATTCTTTGTGCAGTATAATAAACGATACACAGTTCATTTTCAGACGATCGCTGGATGGCCTTTATTGGTACAGAGGGGAATTCAGGAGTGATGAGTGAACGCCCAAAGACACGTCTGATCCAGTGAATTGAGCCACTCGGCCTCTAAGGGATTCCAGGAGTCTGCTGCAGTCCCTCAGCTTAATAAGGCCCTAACTATAAACCTGTGTAGCTCTTGAAATCAGTGGATCTTGAATCTCTGTTGGCACGGTGGGATTAGGAGCAACTGACTGGAAAATGACTTGTGATTATCCCCACGCTCCAGTGTAAACCTGCACATTTGTCCCGTTTCATGGAACGCTTTTCTGTGTTTCTGTCTCACTGGCCTCTGTGTCCCCCTGTGATAAAAGAGGAGGATTTGGCAAAAGCTGCCCCAAGCAAACAGTGGCTGAGACTGATGAATTCTTCAGCACCCCTATGAAAATATCCCAGATCCCTTCAGAAAATCCAATAAATTAACATTCCAAGAGAGGTCACAGCTGACATGAGTTCCAGTTCATGCCTCTGTATTTTTCTTTTTTTTTTACAGAGGTCATGCATTCACACTGCGTTGAGCATCCATGTCTAGAAGTGTACACCTTTTCTGTTTAAGTGTGCCATGTGTGTGTGTGTGTGACAGACAGTGAAAGAATGGCAAAGAATGTGTGTGTAAAGTTACTGTTGAGGTCCTGCACAGGTACACAGTGTTCTGAGGTATGCGACTGTAAAAAGCACAAGAATTTATTGTGTTGTGACAGCAAAAAAAGCACCAGTACTAACAGTAGCAACAAACCTGGAAAAGCACCAGTACTAACAGTAGCAACAACCCTGTAAAAGCACCAGTACTAACAGTAGCAACAACCCTGTAAAAAGCACCAGTACTAACAGAAGCAACAACCCTGGAAAAGTACTAAAGCCTGATTTACACTTCTGCAATCTGGTCGTAGAGGGACACTTGGGCACGCCTTGGCAACACCTTCCCCCAGGTGTTAAGGCCCATCCGAGCCCTCGGAGAGCCCTCAGAGAGCTGGTCGGAGACAAACGCTTTTTTCTAACTTTTCGTAGAGAGTCGGAGAGGGTCGGATACCCCCTTGGCTGTGATTGATCCACAAACGACATTATTTCCCAACGACATTATCACCCACCGAGTCAATGTCTCTCATACTACTGACACATTTACATACGTTTTATATGAATACCCTGCCTTTATTAAACTCCAGCATCAACAGAAAAATAAACTGGCTCACACAAAACAAGCACCTTTAAACGCACAAGCGCGGGCAAGGGCGAGATAAGCATATCGAAATTTAATTATTCACATTGCAAGAACGGAATTAAATTGCTGACACATGCTAGGCATCTGCTATGCCTAAATACAACTCACGTTATATACTACACCAGCATTGACTAGAAATATGTCCATACAGTAGATTTCCCCTCGTTTTGTATTCTTTTAAACTCTCCAGATGACAGTTTATTTTTAAACTCCTTCCATTATACCAATGTTCCGCCTGTAAATGCATTGTCACACCCAGGCCTAAACAAACTCCCGCACATAGGAAGAAGGCTGTTATCCTAAATGGGATTTATTTTATTGTCAAAAACGTGAAGCGGAGTTTACTTACAGCCAACACCATTGTATTACATCGGTTGATAAATGACATATTATTCAATCCTTCTGAATCCGACCACCCGCCCATTTATTTTCGAGGGCGGAGAAGGTCGGAGAAGGATGCAGAAGTGTATTTCACGCTTAACAGTAGCAACAGCAGTGGAAAAGTATCAACATGGCAGACGCACCAACAGTGGAAAAGCATCCACATTGCAGTAGCAGGAAGAACACTGGTGGCCAGCACTCAGTATGCAGGAGGATGGGTCTGTTCAAGAGTCAGTTAATCCCTGGATTTCACCGAATGACTATGTATGAACACATGAGCTCTCCAGCTGTACAGCTGTGGCTGCAGGCAGAGATTAAGCATCGGTCCATGAGGCACTCCTTGCTGCATAGATTCAGCACAAAAACATGCGATTCTGACGCAGATGATTAGAATGCAAATGGAATTTTTTTGCAATAATCTGTAAAATTTCCATATAGGCCTACCACTGATCTGCCTTCCATTTTTCTTGTATATATTTACCCCCCCCCCCCCCCCCCCCCCCGTTGTACCCATATGTCAGTGGAGCTAACAAAAGCCCCCTGCAATGGTGACGTTCAATGGTGGCTAGGGACAGTAGAACCGTTGGAGATGGAGAGCGGGAGGGAGAACATTGCCCCCCCCCCCCCCCCCGTTGTACCATATGTCAGTGGAGCTAACAAAAGAATGGTGACGGGTTGAAATGTAACTATTGGCCCAAGTTTCTCCCTAGCAACCACAAGCACAAAAAAATATGAGGTAGACACTATCATTTGTTGTTGTATGGTTGGCATTGTTGAGTTGCAATGCAATTGCTGGATTTGCTTGTCTTCCCTGACTCTCAATACATTTTGGTTTCATACTGATTGTGGTACCGTGAGACACAGCTGCCCAATGACCGCAGGGACTTGAATGCAAGTGTCGAGGGGTTCTTCTGGCCAGATGTTCATATGAGCACCACTGGCTTTTGATGGAAAGGGACTTTTGCTTTCTTTGTGCTGCGGTGAAAGATAAGCCTGTGAATAAGTAGGTGGCAAGGAAATGTTTCTGTTGCTTACTGCAGTGTGCTTCTTCAAGTGAGGTGCTTTACTGCAGTGTGCTTCTTGGAGTGAGCTGCTTACTGCAGTGTGCTTCTTGGAGTGAGCTGCTTACTGCAGTGTGCTTCTTGGAGTGAGCTGCTTACTGCAGTGTGCTTCTTGGAGTGAGGTGCTTACTGCAGTGTGCTTCTTGGAGTGAGGTGCTTACTGCAGTGTGCTTCTTGGAGTGAGGTGCTTACTGCAGTGTGCTTCTTGGAGTGAGATGCTAACTGCAGTGTGCTTCTTGGAGTGAGGTGCTTACTGCAGTGTGCTTCTTGGAGTGAGCTGCTTACTGCAGTGTGCTTCTTGGAGTGAGGTGAGGTGCTTACTGCAGTGTGCTTCTTGGAGTGAGCTGCTTACTGCAGTGTGCTTCTTGGAGTGAGCTGCTTACTGCAGTGTGCTTCTTGGAGTGAGCTGCTTTGGTTGCTCTCCCTCCCGCTCTCCATTCTCCAACGGTTCTACTCTCCCTAGCCACCATTGAACGTCACCATTGCACACACACACACACACACACACACACACACCCACACCACACACACACACACACACACACACACACACACACACACTCGCACACACACACACACACACACACACACACACACACACACACACACACACACTTCTGTCGCCCCCGCTGCCCCTCTCATAGCTCAAAAGGTTGTACCCATCATGAATAGAAAAGGGAGGAGGGGAAGGAGTGAAAGGAGGAGGAGGAGGGAAAAGAGAGAATCAGATCAAATATCAGGATGAAATACATTATTATACATGCAACATGTACACATGATACAAGATCAACTTTCCTTATTAGGCGTAGG
>NC_137921.1:66179506-66194992 GCF_963457725.1 Sprattus sprattus | reverse complement strand
AATATCGCCACCATCACACTAGGAACATAATTCTTTGTGCAGTATAATAAACGATACACAGTTCATTTTCAGACGATCGCTGGATGGCCTTTATTGGTACAGAGGGGAATTCAGGAGTGATGAGTGAACGCCCAAAGACACGTCTGATCCAGTGAATTGAGCCACTCGGCCTCTAAGGGATTCCAGGAGTCTGCTGCAGTCCCTCAGCTTAATAAGGCCCTAACTATAAACCTGTGTAGCTCTTGAAATCAGTGGATCTTGAATCTCTGTTGGCACGGTGGGATTAGGAGCAACTGACTGGAAAATGACTTGTGATTATCCCCACGCTCCAGTGTAAACCTGCACATTTGTCCCGTTTCATGGAACGCTTTTCTGTGTTTCTGTCTCACTGGCCTCTGTGTCCCCCTGTGATAAAAGAGGAGGATTTGGCAAAAGCTGCCCCAAGCAAACAGTGGCTGAGACTGATGAATTCTTCAGCACCCCTATGAAAATATCCCAGATCCCTTCAGAAAATCCAATAAATTAACATTCCAAGAGAGGTCACAGCTGACATGAGTTCCAGTTCATGCCTCTGTATTTTTCTTTTTTTTTTTACAGAGGTCATGCATTCACACTGCGTTGAGCATCCATGTCTAGAAGTGTACACCTTTTCTGTTTAAGTGTGCCATGTGTGTGTGTGTGTGACAGACAGTGAAAGAATGGCAAAGAATGTGTGTGTAAAGTTACTGTTGAGGTCCTGCACAGGTACACAGTGTTCTGAGGTATGCGACTGTAAAAAGCACAAGAATTTATTGTGTTGTGACAGAAAAAAAAGCACCAGTACTAACAGTAGCAACAAACCTGGAAAAGCACCAGTACTAACAGTAGCAACAACCCTGTAAAAGCACCAGTACTAACAGTAGCAACAACCCTGTAAAAAGCACCAGTACTAACAGAAGCAACAACCCTGGAAAAGTACTAAAGCCTGATTTACACTTCTGCAATCTGGTCGTAGAGGGACACTTGGGCACGCCTTGGCAACACCTTCCCCCAGGTGTTAAGGCCCATCCGAGCCCTCGGAGAGCTTGTCGGAGAGGAACGCTTTTTTCTAACTTTTCGTAGAGAGTCGGAGAGGGTCGGATACCCCCTTGGCTGTGATTGGTCCACTAACGACATTATTTCCCAACGACATTATCACCCAACGACATTATCACCCACCGAGTCGATGTCTCTCATACTACTGACACATTTACATACGTTTTATATGAATACCCTGCCTTTATTAAACTCCAGCATCAACAGAAAAATGAACTGGCTCACACAAAACAAGCACCTTTAAACGCACAAGCGCTGGCAAGGGCGAGATAAGCATATCGAAATTAAATTATTCACATTGCAAGAACGGAATTAAATTGCTGACACATGCTAGGCATCTGCTATGCCTTAATACAACTCACGTTATATACTACACCAGCATTGACTAGAAATATGTCCATACAGTAGATTTCCCCTCGTTTTGTATTGTTTTAAACTCTCCAGATGACAGTTTATTTTTAAACTCCTTCCATTATACCAATGTTCCGCCTGTAATTGCATTGTCACACCCAGGCCTAAACAAACTCCCGCACATAGGAAGAAGGCTGTTATCCTAAATGGGATTTATTTTATTGTCAAAAACGTGAAGTGGAGTTTACTTACAGCCAACACCATTGTATTACATTGGTTGATAAATGACATATTATTCAATCCTTCTGAATCCGACCACCCGCCCATTTATTTTGGAGGGCGGAGAAGGTCGGAGAAGGATGCAGAAGTGTATTTCACGCTTAACAGTAGCAACACCTCTGGAAAAGCATCAACATGGCAGTAGCACCAACAGTGGAAAAGCATCAACATGGCAGTAGCAACAACTCTGGAAAAGCATCAACATGGCAGACGCACCAACAGTGGAAAAGCATCAACATGGCAGACGCACCAACAGTGGAAAAGCATCCACATTGCAGTAGCAGGAAGAACACTGGTGGCCAGCACTCAGTATGCAGGAGGATGGGTCTGTTCAAGAGTCAGTTAATCCCTGGATTTCACCGAATGACTATGTATGAACACATGAGCTATCCAGCTGTACAGCTGTGGCTGCAGGCAGAGATTAAGCATCGGCCCATGAGGCACTCCTTGCTGCATAGATTCAGCACAAAAACATGCGATTCTGACGCAGATGATTAGAATGCAAATGGTATTTTTTTGCAATAATCTGTAAAATTTCCATATAGGCCTACCACTGATCTGCCTTCCATTTTTCTTGTATATATCCCCCCCCGTTGTACCATATGTCAGTGGAGCTAACACAAGAATGGTGACGGTTGAAATGTAACTATTGACCCAAGTTTCTCCCTAGCAACCACAAGCATTAATAAAAGATAAAGGTAAACTACTGTCTGCTGGCAAACATGTTTTTAAAAAAACAACCGTACACCTGAGGCAAGTGATGAATCAAAAAAGTTGAGCCATACTAACGGCGCCCTTTCGGTGAGGCACATGTTCCCTATACCATCGCCTCTATTGCTGAGTTAAATGAAACCCAAAAAAATATGAGGTAGACACTATCATTTGTTGTTGTATGGTTGGCATGGTTGAGTTGCAATGCAATTGCTGGATTTGCTTGTCTTCCCTGACTCTCAATAAATTGTGGTTTCATACTGATTGTGGTACCGTGAGACACAGCTGCCCAATGACCGCAGGGACTTGAATGCAAGTGTCGAGGGGTTCTTCTGGCCAGATGTTCATATGAGCACCACTGGCTTTTGATGGAAAGGGACTTTTGCTTTCTTTGTGCTGCGGTGAAAGATAAGCCTGTGAATAAGTAGGTGGCAAGGATACGTTTCTGTTGCTTACTGCAGTGTGCTTCTTCAAGTGAGGTGCTTACTGCAGTGTGCTTCTTGGAGTGAGGTGCTTACTGCAGTGTGCTTCTTGGAGTGAGGTGCTTACTGCAGTGTGCTTCTTGGAGTGAGGTGCTTACTGCAGTGTGCTTCTTGGAGTGAGGTGCTTACTGCAGTGTGCTTCTTGGAGTGAGCTGCTTACTGCAGTGTGCTTCTTGGAATGAGCTGCTTACTGCAGTGTGCTTCTTCAAGTGAGGTGCTTACTGCAGTGTGCTTCTTGGAGTGAGGTGCTTACTGCAGTGTGCTTCTTCAAGTGAGGTGCTTACTGCAGTGTGCTTCTTGGAGTGAGGTGCTTACTGCAGTGTGCTTCTTGGAGTGAGGTGCTTACTGCAGTGTGCTTCTTCAAGTGAGGTGCTTACTGCAGTGTGCTTCTTGGAGTGAGGTGCTTACTGCAGTGTGCTTCTTGGAGTGAGGTGCTTTGGTTGCTCTCCCTCCCGCTCTCCATCTCCAACGGTTCTACTGTCCCTAGCCACCATTGAATGTCACCATTGCACACACACACACACACACACACACACACACACACACACACACACACACACACACACACACACACATCCACACACACACACACACACACACACACTTCTGTCGCCCCCCGCTGCCCCTCTCATAGCTCAAAAGGTGTACCCATCTGCAGAGATAGAGGTCATGAATAGAAAAGGGAGGAGGGGAAGAGGTGAAAGGAGGAATCAGATCAAATATCAGGATGAAATACATTATTATACATGCAACATATACACATGATACAAGATCAACTTTCCTTATTAGGCGTAGGGCCTTGGTAGGCACCAGGATGAAGTCCATTGTAAATATGTGCGATACTAGTAAAATAACATTTGAGTCATGTTCAGTTTTGTAACAGATTATGTATTCTTGGCCATTTTGTATCCCAGCTCAACAGCCCTCATGCATATTGGCCTCCCGCTGAAGACAAAGCAGTGACACTCCAGACACTCTCCTGGTCCCTGAAACCCTCACTTAAGAGGGCTCTCTTTTTTTACAAACCACTTTTCATAAGAGAATGAAAAAAGAGCCAGAAAACACAGTTGCACAGACACGATACTTTGGAATTTGATGAAATATGCGTTGTTCACCAAAAGAAATGTAATAATAAGATTATGCGACTACTATAAGGTATACATTAGTTATTTATACTCATTCTGTGCATTTCCTAATCACTAGATTTAATGTGTGAAAGTAACCCCTAGATAAAACTTAAATATGCCCTGTGGATTACGACTGGCTATGAATATTCATACGGGTGTTTCAAGAAGTTTGAAGATTGAGGTTTCACCCTTTTACAAGTGAAGAGATGTAATTGGCTCTGATGTCTGGAGCTACACTCCAGTCCATTTTAGTGCAGAGGAGGGGTGGGAATCACTTCAGTGAGAGGAGAAACAGGTCCACATGGCAAATCATTAACTCATTTTCCTACGCAGAAACAGGGATTAGGGTCGGTTATTGTTGCCATCACTGCTGATTGCAGGCGAGCTCTCCAGCGGGTTCTTACTGTCGGTTCCAGACCACTTAGACCCGGACCGGCGTGTGAGCGCTGCTGGTGCTGTGCACGGAAGCTCTCAAAATGACACAGTCACATTGGAACAAACGAGCATTTAGGAAAAAAAACTAAGAAAATGTTATGGATATGGATAATGGCAAATGGATTGTATGTCCCTGTCACAAAAGCACTAGATTAGGCTGGAGGTCACCTGATGTAACCGACATGGGGTCACCAAAATCAATAGATAATCACACAGTGGAAGGTGGATTAGTTGGTTTAAAAGATGGCATTCAGTGAAATGGCTCACATGTTCAATACGAACATCTAAATGTACGCACAGAGTTGATTATTATTATTATTATTATTATTGTTGATGAATTGTATCGATTTTAGAGTTTAAAAAAATGTGGAAGGTTGAACAACTTCATCAGAGATATTTAAATGGTTTCACAATTGGTAAATCAATATGTCAGTGTAACTGTTCTCGCTCCTAAATCAATATGTCAGTGTTCTCGCTCCTTAATCCTGCCACTTACGTATGAATATTTATACTCAAACAAACCTCTACCAAATTTGTACTTCTTCCATTTAAGAAAGGCTTAAAAGGCCCTCCAGTGGAGGGAAGCCAGGGGTGAGCCAAACAGGATCCACTTGAGACCAGTAAGACCTCGAAAGGACTATGGCTGGGTAAGCCTGCTCTTTTGAAGCTGGCCGCCTTTAATTTGTTTTCCCCATGAGTGCAACTCTCCGTGTGATTTTTCAACATCTGCTGCAGATGTTTTCAGTGCGGTAGGCTGCCTGCCGAGACCCAAGCCGTGCCTCCCCCGCCTCGTGTTGCGGAGTTCTTTGCATATGACCTCGTCCATTCATTTCTTATGGCCTTAAGGCCTCCATCCATTGAGCGGATAGATTTATAACCGTGGAGGGCACCCCACGATTTTTCTAACTGTAACAGTGCCATGTATGTGTTTGCCCCGGGGCACTAATTGAGTTCAAACCTGCCAGTGTGTATCCGCTCTGCTCACTGTGGCCCCTATATGATGAAGGTAGGGGTCTTATGACCTGTAGCAGGCCTCATGGTCCCAGCATTGAAGCGCTACAGTGGCAGACCTCCCTGAAGGAAACAATCCTGTGGCCCTTGTTATGCCCCTTGGATTTGCCTTCATTGTCTTTGTCCGTCCCAGCATAAAAGGCTTACGGAGCCTTCCGGAAGAGTGAGTACAGTAGTGTTTAAACCGTGGGAAAGTCCATGCTGTGACCGGCCTCAGTTACTCTGTGCTCGGCCTTGGGAGGCCCTTAGGTGTGGGGGACTTGCTGAGGCCCTTTGATTGAGTGGAGGAAAATATGAACAATAACCAAACCCGAGGCCTCTTATGACGAAACCCTTGAACCCTAGGTATGAAAGGGAGACAAGCAGCCGTTTCGTTCCTGATAAAGGAACTTGAAAATATGGTCTTGTAGATTGTCTTTTCATCTGTGTCGGTAGTTGGCGGAATCACCAAGGTCAAAACACACAAACAGATGTTCCGCTCTGTGGCTACTTACTGTAGCAATGTTGTCGGAGAAGCCAATATTTCAGTTTAGCATGTTTCCTTCATCTCTGATGACATATCATGTTCATTTAATGATTGTGTACAGTAACTGTAATACATATTTGTTCTTTAATGGCTTTTACCTTGGTTTGAGAAAGGTTTGATGCAAAATGGGCCGTGGTGCACAAGGACAAGCAATTTTGTACTTTTTCGTAGAATTGAAACTCCTTCTGATTGAAGAAGTTCACAAATAGATCTATCTTTGCCTTATATTTCAGAGCTACTGCTTTTATAAATAGAAAAGTGCTATTGACACATTTAAGAGGTACTCCGAGCAAGTTCATTCTTGGTTGAATCCTTTGGTATGGCTCTGTCAGGCATGCTTTGTACAGGTTATTTCCTGTTATTTACCATTTGTGTCTAAATAATGACTAGATAATGGGCTCTTTGCTTCACTTGCCTTATTGCTTCACTATATGACTTAGACACTGTGTGAGCAACTTTTGAGAACACCTCATGTTCTTGACAACTGCATTTTACTCAAAACACAAACATACCCACACACACACACACACACAATATATTGTATTGATATTTTATTGAGAAAACATTTTCTTCTTCACACCATCTGTGGTGAAGGGAGGCCAATTAGCCTGCTTCAAAATTCTTTCCCTGTAGCATCAGTCAGGAATTCTTTTAGGCCGGTTCCACACAAATATCCCCCATTTGCCATCCTTCTGCAAGGATTTATAAACATGTCTCGCATTAAGATGATGAAGAGACTGGAGCCCTGTCTAACTGTCTCTCCAGCAGAGTGGTGCTGCCTCTGGAGAAACTAGGCTCAGTAATTGTGCAACATTCTATAAAGCCATCATAGGAAGTGTCATCACCGCACCAATAACTGTCTGGTATGGAAATTCTGACAGTCGCACAAAAATGAAACTGGAGAGAGTGGTGACCAAAGCCTCCAACATTATTGGTTGTGACCTTCCATCAGTCCTCTCATTGTATGCTGAGCGTAGCTTAAATCGCGCAAAGCACATTATCAGAGACTCCTCCCATCCAAGCCATGACTTTTTTGAACTTCTACCTTCTGGAAGACTCTACAGATCCATGCCTACAGATCCAATATCCCCATTTGCCATCCTTCTGCAAGGATGTATAAACATGTCTAGCATTAAGATGATGAAGAGACTGGAGCCCTGTCTAACTGTCTCTCCAGCAGAGTAGCGGTGCCTCTGGAGAAAAGAGGCTCAGTAATTGTGCAACATTCCCGTGATGATGTCAAGGCCGATAATAACTCCTCTAATGGCGTCTTTGTCTCTCCGCTGTCAGGAGAGAACCCGCAGAGGGGGTCGCGCACGCTGCTCTGCTGCGTGTGTGTGTGTGTGTGTGTGTGTTTGTTTGTGTGTGTGTGTGTGTGTGTGTGTGTGTGTGTGTGTGTGCTCTGCTGCGTGGTATGTGACTGAATACATAATGCACTTCAAATGCCTTCCCACTGAGGCAAAGTGGTCTCACAGTCCTAAACCCACATGAGGAGGAGGAGGAGGACGCAGGCTGCTGGAGACACAGGGCTCCTCCCATAAGGGCTTTTGGCCAATAGCTGCTGGAGATGCATCTTTCATAAGGGCGTTTGGCCAATAGCTGCTGGAGATGCATCTTTCATAAGGGCGTTTGGCCAATAGCTGCTGGAGATGCATCTTTCATAAGGGCGTTTGGCCAATAGCTGCTGGAGATGCATCTTTCATAAGGGCGTTTGGCCTGTAGCTGCTGGAGACACAGGGCTCCTCCCATTAGGGCGTTTGGCCAATAGCTGCTGGAGACACAGGGCTCCTCCCATAAGGGCCTTGGGCTTGTAGGTGTTCTAAATGCTGTAGAGCAGGTTTGGCTAAAGCCAGTCAAGGTCATCTGAAAAAAATAAAAGAGAATAAAAGCAGCACCACAAGTGACTCTATGTGGATATGGATGGATGGCCATATGATCTGCCAGGGAATAGCAGGAGGATTTCATCTGATACGGTGGAAATGTCATTTTAATTAGCACTTCCTTTGCATCTATCCATCTAATACCCCATTCAGTCACTAAGGGACCACTGATGCCTGGTACTGACAGGTTCTCAGTTCTCCCAGCTCCATCACCCCCCCCCCCCCCCCCCCCCCCCCCCATCCCTGTGGGTACCAGAGCTGCATCCCATCAATCAGGATGATCCCTTTATCTAACATGTGAGTCAAAGTGAAACTCAAAGCTCTCATCAGATCTTACAGCGTCTCTAATACACGTGGACATGACAAGTCTCTTAGAGGAAGATGGATTCCATAAGAGCATGTAGGATACATGTAGGTCATATGTACCATATGTACATTATGAACAGTGTGTGACTATTAAGGATGTTGAGAGTTAAGGCTTGACAGTTCGAGATGGGTCTTGTTCAAGGTAAAACCTTCTCTTAAATGGGTTCATGTAATTATGGCTATGGTAATTTGGGTTACATCACTTAGTGATGCAACAATGAGGTCTAATGAGACTATTAGCATTCTTAACAAAAGATGTCTTTTTTCGGTGTACCATAACAAGTTTTTTCACTCACACCTTTTCTTCTCCCTCTACGTCACGAACAAAGCTTTTATAAATGTACTCTCAAGTGTGCCTATGTGTAGTGTTTCATTCCTGTTATGTGATTTGAGATTTGTAAATACGATGACAAAAATAGAAACAAACACATTTTCTGTGTCAAATCAACAGACTGCATTTATGACACACTCATATACTCTCACACTTTGTTCTTGCACACCTACCCAGAACACACACACACACACACACACACACACACACAACATGTGACCACATGCGCACACACACACACACACACACACACACACACACACACACACACACACACACACAACATGTAACCACATGCACACACATAAAATGCAATCACACATGCACAACCCTTCCACACCCTCCCATATGCAATCCCACATCTTTGTCCCACATAAATAAGCCAATAAATGTCTGCTTCCATCAATTTAATCATAGTGTTTATCCCCTTCATGT
Organism: Sprattus sprattus; assembly: GCF_963457725.1. Classification (NCBI taxonomy): domain Eukaryota; kingdom Metazoa; phylum Chordata; class Actinopteri; order Clupeiformes; family Clupeidae; genus Sprattus; species Sprattus sprattus. Next base: position 66,185,984 of record NC_137921.1, on the reverse strand, counting down.
GTTTGATTGGGTCCAGGAAAATGAGGCATCACCCTTTGTTTTGACAATGAATAATGTGTGTGTGTGTAAAGAATGGAACATAGATTCAATACACAAGCAAAAAACAGGACTTAATTGAATTGCCCATTACCTCTGAGGCGGTTTTCTTCAGAAATAAGTCGGTATATTGACAAACTAATATAAGTGTGAGAAGTGTGTGTGTGTGCAGGGGTGGAGTGGTCATCCCGGTCGGCCGGCGTGCCAATTAGCTCACGAGAAGCAGCCTGCAAACTGCCCTGCGCAGCCATGTGAAGTTCTCCGACAGCTAATTAAGTTGTAGTACAACCAATTGTCTCTCTACATCTCACTCATGGTGTGTGTCGAACTCACTCTCATTAATCCAGCCTACGGATTTTTGTTTAGCCTCCTATCTTGGTATAGTTCTTTTTATTCAGACGTTACATAACTTTCATGACCACAAATATAAATTGGCCAGTGATTTAATGAGGTTTTTTTTGTTCATAAATTAATGTTGAATGGTTGGAGCAAAGCCTCATGGGAAATGGGACCTGCGTATCGCTCTGCCTTTATCCAGTGAACGTAGGGAGATGAAAAAGGAGCTGTCAGAGAGAGAGAACTGTCAGAGATAGAGAGCAGGTGAAGCAGACCTGATGGAGGGAAAGAAGGGAAAGGAGAAAGGAGAAGCTGAAAAGGCCAGAATGAAGAAGAGGCGGATGCTGAAGGAGAGTGCATCAAAATGGTCAAGAATTACGGATTTATTCCGAAACAACCAGCTGGCGTCAACTAGTGATGCGAGTGAGTTGACAGGACACATTGTTGCGAATTAGCATAACATTTGAGCCAATACGGGATGCGATTTGTTCCGTATTTCCATAATACACATGTCTGTCACACACACATCAACATTAAATCTAACAATAATGATCAAAGCCACTCGTGGTCTAGTGGTCATATTTCCGTTAAGTCCATACATTTTGTTTGTGTAGTTGATATATGGGAGGTGGAGGGGATGAGTTGGGCCAGTTGTGGGCTCGTTGTGGGCCGGTACAGTCAGAATTGTCCCGGTGGATTTTTGTGTCCCACTCCGCCCCTGTGTGCGTGCATGCGTGTGTGCGTGCGTGCATGCTTGAGGGCGGAAGAAGTATCAAAGACAAACAGGTCAAAAGTATAATTGAAATATGTTTCCAAGAGGAAAATAAAACAAGGATGGAGGACCACTCAAAGTCCTTAACCTGGGTGGGGGGGCTGGGAACAACAGATTTGTTTATATCTTCTCTACAGGATCATAGACCATAAAAAATGTGCTACCTTCAAAACATACTTTTGATTTTAAATGATTTTAAACAACTATACATGATGTTTGATGGTAGAGCCCACGATCGAGTTTCAGTTTTACAAAAGACTGTTGATATTTGAACTCAACAGCCAATCAAATAACACTATCCCTGAAGCATGTGTGCCTGTGTGTTGATTGGCTGGGATTATTTATGGCTCTGTCCGAGCCACTATGTTTTCTTTTTAAAGGACCAGAGGTTTTTTTAGACCGCTAACACTGAACAGACTGCTTTAGGACTGTGAGAAGCAATTAGCTGAATTTGAGAAAAAAACGTGTATGGGATTAGAATCGCAGACTACACCTTTCAGCATGGATCACTACTGAACAAGGGTTTCATGTACGGCCTGTTTCAACCAGACTGCCAATCCTGAGGGAGGATTACTGCTGAGGAACCATTAGATTAAATATTAACCCAGGATACAGAGAGGAGGAACTATCTAAGAGAAAGAGAGTGAGAAGGAGATAGAGATAGAGATAGAGATAAATAGATAAATGGATGGAGATATAGAAAAAGATAGGGATAGAGAGAAAGACACAGAGCACACTCAAGAGGATACAGACAGAGAGAGAGAGAGAGAGAGAGAGAAAGAGAGGGAGAGGAAGAGAAACAGACAGACGGAGCAAGTGAGAGACACAGAGAGGGAGAAGAAGAGAGATAAAGAGTGGCTGGAAGACATCCGTCGTCCTTACAGCTTCCTCTCCCATCTGGGTGACTGAGTAGCTGGTTCCACAGCACTTATTCAGGCAGCAGATAAGACAGGAATATAAATAAATAAATATATAAATAAAGCACTGTGTTCCTTAGGGCTAAATGCTATAATGAATTATCAGTGAAAACACTTGTGGTGTGTCTGTTTCTCATTCCCTGCACAGATGCATATCTCACATTGCCCTGTAACATTGGCCAATTAACTATTAAGGTTACAAAATACCTCAATAGCTCTTGAAATATTTATGAAGACAGGCAAAGGTCAGTGCATTAAACTATATCAAACATAATAAAGTATGTGAATTTGATATATTTTTAAAGGTAGTAGGATGAATTTCAAATACCTTTTTCCCCGGTCTAGGATACTTCTAGGCTTGCTCTTATCCAGGAAGCCTGATCTATTCTGTGAATGATTTACTGTGATTTTGGAGCGCCACCATAGGCCTGATTTTGCTAATGTATCAGTTACCTGTATGTAACCTCATTCAGAACACACAGTCAAGTGACGCGCGCTGCAATATCAGTTTGCGGCAGGTGCCCTCTACTGGACACATTTGGAACTGCAAACGTTACTTCGGTTACATCACATATTGGTATTAGCATTCTTCACTGGTTCTTCATTTTTTTTCTCTCTCTCTCTCTCTCTCTCTTTCACTCTCCCTCTCTCTTTCGCACTCATAAGATCTCAAGATCTGAACAGTAGGCAGCGGAGCAGAGAAAAAGATTTATTATAGTCAGAGTGACAATTACTTTTTAGAACATTTTTGTTGTTTGTTTCAATACACAAGCAAAACAAAACTTGAGAGACAGTCATCAGCAAGTTGAATGCAGATAAATGATATTTACACAGGTATTTTAGACAGATAGTCTAAACTGTAGTTTCACACCTGCAATATGCAAAAAAAAAAAATGGTATTGCTGTTTTTTATGTATAATACAACTACTAATTACAATTGATATGAAAAGCAAATAAGTTATTTAAATATCAATCACACACACAGAATGTGCAACATATGTTAATTATTTCATATATGTAATTAGGCTTTAGAAATGGGGAATGAGACAAAATATGAAAGTAATTAATAGGGAAAATGTTACTTAATGACAAAATTACAAATTTGTACACCCGGGGCTTGGCACTAAGAAATTACATCCATTTTCTGTGAGGTTGAGGAACAGTTTGACTATGGAAGCTTCTCTTTTCTTTAACTGACATAGAATGAAAAGCTTGTCAAAGGGCTGCAAATTCTCATGCCAATTGCGCATTTTATTTATATATAAAACAATAAAAAAAATTCATTGCTAAAGTGCATTTTACAGTAACAGTATGTTTCTTTACAAATAAAAAAAAGTTTTTATAGTTTTTTTTTTTTTACAACTATCATGTTCTGATATTTGATTGATCAATGAAAGGAGACTAGATTGAGAGTCCCCCTCTTCATTCTTTCGTGTACACACACACACACACACACACCACCCAGCATTTTTTGTTTTGTAAAACTGTGTGCATTATGGACAGAGCTGTCTGTTTGTGTGCTGTGGTCCATTCCTCTGTAAACACATCGATGACTGAGTCGTTATAAGATAAAGATCACTTGGCTGCCAATCATCCATCACACAGGGTTGTGCACTAGGGCAAGACTTCGGTGCGTAAGCTGTTCATTACGCTTGCAGACTTGAAACCCTGAATGAACTCCTGGCAGCGGTCAGTCAGTAATGGCCCTGATCTGACCCGAAGCCTCCCTGCATCTACTGACTTCCAGAGCACTCTTGCCTACATTCTGACAGTGACCTCAAGCTTCTCATCCTCTTAGTTAGAACTGTGGACTAGAGCTGGTCCGGGTCAACACCAGATCTGGCCCGGGTCAACACCAGATCTGGTCCGGGTCAACACCAGGTCTGGTCCGGGTCAACACTAGATCTGGTCCGGGTCAACACCAGGTCTGGTCCGGGTCAACACTAGATCTGGTCCGGGTCAACACCAGATCTGGTCCGGGTCAGCACCAGATCTGGTCCGGGTCAGCACCAGGTCTGGTCCGGGTCAACACCAGATCTGGTCCGGGTCAGCACCAGGTCTGGTCCGGGTCAACACTAGATCTGGTCCGGGTCAACACCAGGTCCAGACCAAAGTGAGCTGCTAACTAGACGAGTGTCGTGCTCTCCTAATTTCTTATTTCTACACACTCAATTTGTGATGCAAGCATCATTCTACTGTGCAGTATGACAAGGGAGTAGAAAACCCTGGCCAATGGGAATTACTGATGTGAAGTTTTGTTTTGTTTTTGTCATAGAAGGTGGTGAATCTTAAGGGTGTTGCATCCTTACATTTCATGTTAGTGAAACTAGCAAAAAAACGCCTGCCAATGTCTCACTCCCAGGTGCTGAATGTAGCACATAGCACAGCTTTTCACTGGAGACTAAGCAGAGCACACACACACACACACACACACACACACACACACACACACACACACACACAAACCAATAACATCAATGATAATGCAAGCCTCTGTGCTAACAGACATCCATTGTATCCCTGGCAACCCTAATAATATAACTGTCGATGTGTGTCTGAGTGTGGTTATACTATATACGTAAATGCACATCTTGCTGTATATATGGAGGAAGCTATATGAAAGCATACTGTTGCATTGGAGAAACTAGCATCTGACCAGAAGGGTGGAAGTGTTGAGCTGTTAGACACAGGTGTTAGAGTAGATTAGATGAAATTATATTTGATTATCTTTGATTAGTTCAGATTAGATTAGATTATAACCTCAAGAAAGCTGCACATTTTGGCACTTCCAGACAACAGGTAGAAGCTTATGAAACGCACACGCAAAACGCACACGCAAAACACGCACGCACGCACACACGCACGCACGCACACACGCACACACGCAGACACACACATTTTATACAAGACCCTGAAATAAAGGCATATAACACTATTTCCTTTAAATAAACACAATGCTATTGAATGCTGATATAAGAATAATGTTGTCTTATTGGGCAGCTTTGTGTTGGCCACCACACACACACACACACACACACACACACACACACACACACACACACGAACAAACAAGCAAAAAAACACACAAACAGTTGATGGCAGAGTGTTTTGAGTTCCACAGTTCGCCACAGTGATAACATGTGCCAGTGTCTATCTCTTCCCCACTATGAAACAAAAGAGTGTGTGAGTTTTTTTGAAAAAGCTTCTGTGCTTAGCGACAGCAGTGTGTGTGGCTCCATGTAAAGACAGGAGATGTGCTGCTCACTCAAAGTGTTTCTGGGTCAAAGGTCAAGCATCCTGCCACTCTCTAAGCCCACAGAGATCTGTCCTGGCCAATCAGATGATAGATGGAGTGGGGGGACAGAAAGCAAGACGCGAATGACGAGAAGAACTAGGAAAAAAAAAGGTAATCCCCTGGTGCTCTGAGCACAAACGAAGAGAAAGAAAGACTGGCAGAGGCATCTTTTGGTCTGCTTGTGCTTTCTGTTAGGGCCTTAGTGCGCCTCGACTGCTGAGACGTATGTACAGCACGACATGTGGTAAAGAAAGCAAGTCAAGGAACACTGAGAGATGCACTGACTCTGATAGATCACCCACGGCATATATGGTGTCTGTCACCCCCAGTGTGTGTGTGTCTGGACACAGACTGGCCAATGGAAGGAGCCAGCAGCACAGTGAGGATGGGAAACAGGAGGCTGCTAGCTTGTCTTAGGATAACTGATGATTAAAAAGGCAGATGGAGAGAACGCAGAGGTCCCCAGTCCTTCCATACCGAGTGTGGGGTTACGCTGTGCTGTGCTGTGCTGTGCTGTGCTGTGCTGTGCTGCGCTGCCCAGGGCTGTACAGGCGCAGATTAAGATGCAGTCAGTCTTGCAGACACGGGCAGTGACGAGTAGCTTGTGCAGTAGCCAGGAGGAGAACACAGAGAGGACAGACGGAGAGGCAGGCGGCTGGAGAGATGCCACTTCTTTGCCCTCGTCTGGACTTGAGCTACATGGGGACTGTGCAGACGCAGACGCAGACGCAGACGCAGACGCAGACGCGCAGTCAGAGGTGCAGACGCAGACGCGCAGTCAGAGGTGCAGGCGCAGACGCAGGCTACGAGGAGAGCAGACGGGCCTCGTGTAGGAGCCAGTGCAGGTGGCCCTCCTGTCCCACGCCGGCCTGACGCAGCCGCTCCTCCGTGAGGGCGCGCACCCCCGCCAGCGAATCACAGCCCGCCGAGGCCAGAGGCGTGGCGTACATGGGCAGGCCGATGGACACCAGCCAATCAGAGACGGAGACGGAGCGGTATGGTGAGGCGGGCTTGCGGCAGGCATCAGTCTGCCCACCTGACGGGATCTGAGGAGAGAGGAGGTGTGAGGGAGGGAGGGAGGGAGTCAATAGTTTGGAGCCAATTGTTTGTGGTGAATTTGCT
>NC_137921.1:66152709-66157709 GCF_963457725.1 Sprattus sprattus | reverse complement strand
GGATGTTTTAAAGGAAATCTAAAGATATGGGTTTTAGGAGTGTAAAGAGTTTGAAAATCTGTGTCCAAGTCAGAGTGTGTGCATGAATATGTCTGAATATGTAGGTTATTTGTGAGTGTGTCTGCATCCTTGTTGTGTGCATGTGAGTCTCCAAGTGTGTGTCTGTGTGTGTGTGTGTGTGTGTGTGTGTGTGTGTCTGTGCGAATTAGTGTGTGTGTATGTGTCTGTGCTAGTGTGTGTGTGTGTGTCTGTGCGAGTGAGTGTGTGTGTCTGTGCAAGTGTGTTTGTGTGTGTGTGAGTGTGTGTGTGTGTGTGTGTGTGTCTGTGCAAATTAGTGTGTGTGTATGTGTCTGTGCTAGTGTGTGTGTGTGTGTGTCTGTGCGAGTGAGTGTGTGTGTCTGTGCGAGTGTGTTTGTGTGTGTGTGAGTGTGTCTGTGTGTGTCTGTGAGTGTGTGTGTCTTTGCGAGTGTGTTTGTGTGTGTGTGAGTGTGTCTGCGTGTGTCAGTGAGTGTGTGTGTCTGTGCGAGTGTGTTTGTGTGTGTGTGTCTGTGTGTCTGTGAGTGTTTGTGAGTGTGTGTGTGTGTGTGTCTGTGTGTGTGTGAGTGTGTGTGTGTGTGTGTGTGTGTCTGTGCGAGTGAGTGTGTGTGTGTGTCTGTGAGTGTGTGTGTGTGTGTGTGTGTGTCTGTGCGAGTGAGTGTGTGTGTGTGTCTGTGAGTGTGTGTGTGTGTCTGTGAGTGTGTGTGTGTGTGTGTGTGTCTGTGCGAGTGAGTGTGTGTGTGTGTCTGTGAGTGTGTGTGTGTGTGTGTGTGTTCTGCCGGAGGGCAGCATGTATTTATATCTCCGTCTCTGTCTCTCTGGTGAGGGCCTAAGGGATGACGTGCTGGGAGAAAGAAAGGGAAAGTCCCCCAGCGCTCAGTGTGAGTGTTTGCGTGTGTGTGCGTGTGTGTGCGCGTGTGTGTGTGTGTGTGTGTGTGTGTGTGTGTGTGTGTGTGAGGCACCAAACATCCTCTCACTGCTCCAGATGCCGGAGGTCAAGCGGAGAGAGAGGCCATGGCCAGAGTCTGTGCCCAGAACGGGACCGTGGCACCAGGGAGGGCCCACGTCTGGCGGAGACATTCCACTGATGAGGAACAGCGAATGTGTGGATGAATTTGTTGTTTTCTTGTTTTCCGCTACTTTTAAAGTTTTTGGTTAATGCCAATCTTCTACATTTTTGGGGTCAACGCTTGGGCTAGAAACTGTTAACGACCACTGGCAACACTGATTCACACTGGGTGCAAATGACGTCAGGGGAGACGGGTGCGTGGGTGGCTCAGTGTGTGTGGATGGGCAACAGAGAAACTGGCTGATTCATGCATTTGGCAATTTGGCAATAACGGCAAATAAAATAATAATAAAAAAATAAAAATACTTCAAACTACTTTTCTTCATGCCACCTGCAATTCAAATCTCCAAGACAAAAAAAAAGAGTGACCTTGCACTTAAAATAAAAATAAGAGAGCCAAATAACAATACAAAATTAAAATAAAAACATGTGAAAATCACAAAAAAAGAGGGGAAAAAAAAACGTAAGATGATGGATCCGACAGAAGGAAAAGGCAGAGGAACCAGCACTGGGCAGGGCTGCAGAACTGACACTAGAACATGAACTAGAACATGAACTAGAACATGGGCTGCTTTGGGTCGACTTTGGTTTAGCTCTGTTAGAGAGAGAGAGAGAGAGGGAGAGAGAGAGGGAGAGAGGAGAGAGAGAGAGAGAGAGAGAGAGGGAGAGGGAGAGAGAGAGAGAGAGAGAGGGAGAGAGGGAGAGGGAGAAAGACTGGACAGAGGGACTGAAGGCAGATCAGGAGGGGAGACTGAAGAACACAGACAAGGAGGAGCAGAGGTTGTGCTGTTAGAACAGACACACAGATAGACAAAGGAAAGGAAAGGTGGACAGAACAGAGTTTACAGACAGGAGGGACGGCATTCATCTCCCGGTCCTATCAGCACGTGTGTCTCGCTCATAAACGATTGTTTGTTGTTAATCAATAGTTGTTTGTTAGTCATAAACAATCGTATGCTACACATGCCGTGTCTCCACACACACACATAGGGTGAGTCAGGGGCGGGGACTAGGGGAGGGAGCCAATGGGGGATAAGCTAGACATGTGTTAGTAGTGCTGGTAGTTCTGCAGCGCTGCATCAGTGCCTGTGCCTCTCCTCCACGCCACTAGGGGGCGACGACGACGACGCACTCGCTCTGCTCTCGCAGACTCACAGACTTCTGCTGGAAGCGCAGCAGCACCCGCCGCGTGCAGCGGTCCACGCTGGCGCCCCACTTCCTGTCCGCCTCGTACAGCTTCCTGTCGGCTGTGGTGGCGACCACGGCGGAGGTGGAGTTTCCGCCACCACCAGCGCCGCCGCCGCACCAGACGCCCTCGCCCTCCTCCTCCAGCAGGAGGCAGCGGCGCTCGGCGTTGCTCAGGGCGATGGGCCGCACGAGCTGGGTCCAGCTGAGGTGGCCGTGGAGGCTGCGCTCCACCACGTAGGTGATGTTCAGCTCGCTGACCGCGCTGCGACCGCGCAGGCGCCACCCCAGCGGCCCCACCCTCAGCTCGCGGCAGCCCGACGACGACACCTGCTGCTGGGGGGCGGGGGGCTGGTGGCGGGGGCGGGGGGAGGTGGAGGCTCGGGGCGGGGGCGACAGGGAGTGGTGGGAGTGGGCAGGGGAGCGGGAGGGGGAGGGGGAGGTTTTGGAGCGCTGGTGGTAGAGGAGGTGCTTGGTGGAGTAGGCGTAGTTGGGGTCGGGCCTGCACTGTTGCCACGTGGAGATGGGCTTGCTGCCGCCGCCGTCGGGGGTGATGAGCTGTCGCCGTGGCGACACCCTGCGGGAGCGGGTCAGGCCGTAGAGGCCGTGCGGCGAGCGGCTACTCACCCCGTGTGCCGTGAGCGCGCTCAGTGCGCGCTTCATCTCGCCCTCCGTGGCCGAGCGGGAGACGCTGACGGCGTGCTGCTGCTGCTGCTGGTCTCCGTCCGCTGCCGACGCGCTCCCATCCAGCTCCGAGAAGGACGAAGAGCTCCCCCCCCCTCCTCCTCCTCCCTCGCTGTGCTTGCGGGGGGGCCGGATGAGCCCGTGGGGGTGTACGGCGGCGGCGTTGGGGTGTTGCGGTCGGCCTGCGGTGCTCCCCCCGGGCCCGCCGCTGTAGGTCTTGACCAGCTTGCGTCCTGCGCCGGCGGAGCCCCAGTGGTCCAGGCTGCTGGAGGACTGGGAGGTGGCCAGGCTGTCCGAGTCCCCGTCCAGAGACAGCTGCTCCTGGGTCAGGGACGACAGGGACGAGTCCCCGTCCACCACCGGAGGCCTCTTGTGGACGCCCGCGTACAGCGCAGAGGGGTCCTCACACGACGGCGACGCCGCCTCCAGGCTCAGAGAGTCTATGGGAAGCATAGAGGGACAAACATAGCCAATGCATTACAGTTGCAGGGACCAGTGGTCTTATTATAATTGTATTTAATGCTGAACCCTGATCAGTGTAGCGTTTAAAATAAAGATAAAAAAGCAGGTAAATGGTGTTCTGACATTTATTTGAGAACAAGGTGCCACCTAATATGCGAAAGAAATAAACGAAACAAAGCCTGGCAGGAGCGAGTTAAAAAACAACAACTACAGAATGTTTGTCTGATGAAAATAGAATTGAGCTTTGGAATTCTATTACGCTGATAGACATGCAAACTTGGCCTAGCAGGTGCTGAGGTGGAGAAATGGATTGTAAAAGATAAAAACAGTATATGAGTTCTGGGCCAGCGTACCGTCGGAGGGAGAGAGAGAGAGAGAGAGTGTGTGTGTGTGTGTGTGTGTGTGTGTGTGTGTGTGTGTGTGTGTGTGTGTGTAAATGAGTTCTGGGCCAGCATACCGTGTGTGTGTGTGTGTGTGTGTGTGTGTGTGTGTGTGTGTGTGTGTGTGTGTGTGTAAATGAGTTCTGGGCCAGCGTACCGTCGGAGGGAGAGAGAGTGTGTGTGTGTGTGTGTGTGTGTGTGTGTGTGTGTGTGTGTGTGTGTGTGTGTGTGTGTGTGTGTGTGTAAATGAGTTCTGGGCCAGCGTACCGTCGGAGGCGTGCCTCTTGCTGTCGTCCACCTTGATGAGTTTCTTTCGGACGCGGCGCGTGGAGTTGACCAGCTTGTGCAGACGCTTGAACTTCAGCGAGTCCTCCTGTTCATCATCAGAGTGCTCACGAGACTACAGGAGACACAGCAACACAGCAACACAGCACGCGTTACAGACAGAGGGGGAGAGATAGAGGGAGAGAGAGAGAGGGAGAGAGAGAGAGAGATGGGGAGAGAGAGAGGGAGAGAGAGGGGGAGAGAGAGGGCGGGAGAGAGAGAGGGGAGGGAGAGAGAGAGATGGGGAGAGAGAGGGGAGAAAGAGATGGGGAGAGAGAGATGGGGAGAGAGAGAGATGGGGAGAGAGAGATGGGGAGAGAGAGGGGAGGGAGAGAGAGGGGGAGAGAGAGATGGGGAGAGAGAGATGGGGAGAGAGAGGGGAGGGAGAGAGAGGGGGAGAGAGAGATGGGGAGAGAGAGATGGGGAGAGAGAGGGGAGGGAGAGAGATGGGGAGAGAGAGGGGGAGAGAGAGGGGGAGAGAGAGGGGAGGGAGAGATGGGGAGAGAGAGATGGGGAGAGAGAGGGGAGGGAGAGAGAGGGGGAGAGAGAGGGGAGGGAGAGAGAGGGGGAGAGAGAGATGGGGAGAGAGAGAGATGGGGAGAGAGAGGGGAGGGAGAGAGATGGGGAGAGAGAGAGAGGGGAGGGAGAGAGAGGGAGAGAGGATGAGGGGATGAGGGGATAGGATGAGCGAGAGAGAGGGGCGAGAGGGAGTGGATGAGAGAGGGAGGGGGGGGAGTATAGGGTGAAAAGGAAAGGCTTGATGAGGAGACTAATGAGAGTGAGACAGACAACCACATCAGCACAAACACACCAGCAGACTGGCATCAAACCAGTGAGGAGAGCACACATGGGGGTTGGGC
>NC_137921.1:66127709-66130209 GCF_963457725.1 Sprattus sprattus | reverse complement strand
CCAGTTCAGTTTGTGTCATGTGTGCACTTTCCCTTCACCCCGGGGTCAAACGACAGCTCAAACAGCACTTCTAGCATACTGCATACTATTAGGGCTGCAACTAACGATTATTTTGGTAATCGATTAATCTATCGACTTTTTTTCCGATTAATCGACTAATCTACGGTTATTTAAAGTACTGGTAGCTCTGTTAGCGTCTGAAGAAAAAAAAAAAAAAAAAAATCTTTTTTTATATTATATGATGTGTTGACAATACAAATCCACGTCGACCATTTTTCACAATCGACGTCGTCGATTTCGTCGACTAATCGGTGCAGCTCTACATACTAGCATACTGCAATCTGAGGATTTACGCTGAAAGGGCAGTGGAACGGTGGCAAGTCTAAACCAAGATCTTTCCCAGGGTTCGTGTACATGCAGCCTGGTCTTACCTGCAGTGTTTCCCTCAGTTTAGGCCAAATGGAAACAATGTGGCCAGGGTTGTTTCTCTGTGTGGTTACAAGATGGCTACACATTGAACTAGGGGGCGGGTTTGGGATGTTTCCCAGAACTGTTCCACGCCTTTAATAAAAAACTGTCCAAAGAGGATAGATCTTCAGAGGTAGTGTACGGTAAAGCTCTTACAAGTGGGTTTCCCCCGTAGTTTCCCTTGGAGTTTCCTCGGGATTAATAAGAATAGGAGTGCCCGTGTGTGTGTGTGTGTGTGTGTGTGTGTGTGTGTGTGTGTGTGTGTGTGTGTGTGTGTGTGTGTGTGTGAGTGAGTGAGTGAGTGAGTGTGAGTGTGTGTGTGTGTGTGTGTGTGTGTGTGAGATAGTTCCCTCGCGATGAAGAAGAAAAGGAGTGTATTCCCTGCATTCATCTTAAGGGATGTGGGCCAACCAGGATCGATCCCTGAGTGTGGGGTTAATGCGGTGCAGTGGGCCAACCAGGATCGATCCCTGAGTGTGGGGTTAATGCGGTGCAGTGGGAGCAGCAGACCTTTGCCTGGGCTGGTGCGGTTATCAGCCCATCATGGACGCCCTTTCAGCTGGCCTTCCGGAAAAATCCTTCTAGCTCAAAAGGCTGCCTTCCTGCTCCAAAACTCCCTGCCTCGCATACATCCTGCCATTGTACCCCCCCCTCTCTCGTAGCAACAGTGCGGAACCCTTCTCTCTCACACACTCGTATTTCAACATTACATCCTCACACACCCTCCTCAAAAATGCCTTTTGATCCCAATCTGCTCAGACTCTAACACACATGCAGACCTCGGCTATTTTCATTTCATAAAGGTACCGTCAGCTAGACACTTGACTTCTCAGAAGCACAGACACACACACACCAAACCCACCACGAAATATGCACTTCCATCAAAATATGTCTGAGTGAGCATGTCTGTCCCTGTGCAAGAAGTGAGCATGTCTGTCCCTGTGCAAGAATGCATATGTTTGTTTGTGTGTGTGTGTGTGTGTGTGTGTGTGTGTGTGTGTGTGTGTGACTGAATCAGTCGGTTCTGGTCATACTGCATTATTGATAGGCGCCAGACTGGCTGCAGTTTTAAGTTCATCCCTGAACTACCCTGGCTGAGGACATGTTCATTATAAGACAAATATGTCAAAAACACACACACACACACACACATACATACACACACACACACACACACACACACACACACACACACACACACACGGGCACACACACACATGGGCACACACACACACACACACACACACACGCAAACACACCAGTACAAAGGAAAAGGTCAGTTGGCGGAGCCCAACATTCTCTTCCTCTGAGGGAAAACACACACACACAGCTTAAGTCAGTGCTTCTGTGTGTGTGTGTGTGTGTGTGTGTGTGTGTGTGTGTAACAATAAACCTGGAGTAAGCATGAGTAGTCTCTGTTGTGGTCCTTGGGGCTGAACTGTCCCTCCTAGCCTCCTTCACTGTGAACCGTCATCATAGACTGATCCCAAGTCAGCTACACAGTCACGGTCAGGCCCAGGTGTGTGTGTGTGTGTGTGTGTGTGTGTACGTATGTGTGTGTGTGTGTCAGGCCCAGGTGCAGAACACATGCAGGCTGCCTGCAAGACTCTCACGCTCACACACACTTAAACTCACACAGACACACACATACAGTACACATGCACTAACACACAGAGACAAAGACACACACACACACACACACACATGCACTTGCACACACATAAACCCACACAAGCAAATGCAAGCAGACACACACATCTTATAGCCATCCTCACAATTGCCAAAATGAACACAGACATCTATTCCCACACTACCACAAAACACACACTCACACACACACACACTAGCCACAGTAACACAGGGTACTCTTCACTCTGTGTGTGTCCTGCAGGATGTGGCACTCTGTGTGTGTGTGTGTGTGGCCTGGATTTGTTTGTGTGTATCAGTGTACGCATGTGTCTGTGTGTGTGGTCTGAGGGATAGAATATTTTCTGGAATGTCATCTGGAGCCTGAAGGACGAGGACCTGAGAG
>NC_137921.1:66118612-66127509 GCF_963457725.1 Sprattus sprattus | reverse complement strand
GGAATGAGTGAGGGAGAAAGGGAAAGAAAGAGTGGGAGAGAAAAAGATAGAGGTAAAGAAAGGAAGAGAGAGAGAGAGGAGAGAGAGAGAGAGAGAAGGAGAAAGAGAGAGAGAAGGAGAGAGAGAGAAGGAGAGAGAGCGAGAGTGAGAGAGAGAGAAGGAGAGAGAGAAGAGAGAGAGAGAGAAGGAGAGAGAGAGAGAGGGAGAGAGAGAGAGAGAGAGAAGGAGAGAGAGAGAGAGAGAGGAGAGAGAGAGAGAGAAGGAGAGAGAGCGAGAGTGAGAGAGAGAGAAGGAGAGAGAGAGAGAGAAGGAGAGAGAGAGAGAGAGAGAGAGAAGGAGAGAGAGAGAGAGAGAAGGGAGAGAGAGAGCGAGAGAGAGAGAGAGAGAAGGAGAGAGAGAGAGAGAGAGAGAAGGAGAGAGAGAGAGAGAGAGAAAGAGAGAGAGTGAGATGTTGTGCCGTGACCTCTGATCTCTAATCAATGGACATTCCTGACCACCCTGACACAAGGCATTCTGGGAGCCTTAAGTCTTCATTTTAGACACTGTGGGTGTGTGTTTGAGAGTCACATATTTCAGTCTGCCAGTCAACCTGCACAACGACCTCACACACATGCGTAGGCACGCACACACACACACACACACACAGACACACATACATACGCACACACACACACACACACACACATACATACGCACACACACACTAAAAAGAGCAAGGCTTACTTTATCTTATTTTATACACTCTTATCAAAGTCAAATATTTGACCTAGGTCAGAGCCACAATCAGGAGACAACACTCATTCTGCTCAGCGCTTAACATGTTGGAAAATAACAGCTGTGATAACGCACGATAATATTAGAGTTATTAGCTGCGAATGACTGGGCTGAGGACATGCTACCAGAGGCCACCAAACCATCCCACACACAACCACCTCATCAACAGGACCTGAGAGACCAGCACCACCGTCCTGTGACTACGTCTGGATGTATGTTACATGTGTGTGTGTGTGTGTGTGTGTGTGTACGATACCTTATCAAATAAAGGGGATAAGCCTATGGTGATTTATCTGAACTCTTGCGGTGAGTCAAAGAGAGCAAGAAAAGAAAAAAGAAAGAAAGTCCAAAAAGAGACAGATAGTAAGAACGAGAAACGAGAGAGTGTGAGAGTGAACTGAGAGGGATGGGGGAACACTCCAAACTCCCCACATAGCAGCAGGAATGTGTGTGTGGCTCTGGCCAGCCCTAATGCCTCTATTGAATTAAGAACAACCGAAACACACACACACACACACACACACACACGTTTAGCCTAGGTCCGTTTTTGCTTCACAGCACAAAAAGCTAACTCACTCACACATATACACACACAGACAATACTAATTTACACAATGGAAGTATAACAAAACATACACAAAACTAACTAAACACACACAACACACACACACACACACACACACACACACACACTACCAGTTTGAGGATGCTGAGGCAACTACACCTTTTCCTTTACAGAAACAGGCTTCTAGTAAAAAGTGCAATAAAGGGAAATCCTGGTGTGATAAAGAGGAAGAGAGAGAGAGGGAAAAGAGAGAGAGAGACAGAGGAAGAGAGAGAGAGACAGAGAGAGAGAGAGAGGAAGAGAGAGAGAGAGACAGAGGGACGGGGGTCACTGACTCAGGTTGATAGGATGGACAGGTTCAAGAGGTTACAGCACACCCTCTATGGGGTAGCTTCCAGAGGATATAACTCACACACTCTCTCTGCCTCTCTCTCTCACACACACACACACGCACATACAACACACAGGCATAGATGCACACAAACTACACATTTGCATAGACATACACAGATTGTCTAACACACACACACACACACACACACACACACACACACACACACACAATCACAAGCATGCACACACACACACACACAGGTCCGCAGATAGAGGCCCACTACTCTCACTGAGCTAGAGAAAGTGACCAATGTTTGAGAGAGAGAAAGAGAGTATGTTGTTAGTTTAGATGGATATATTCTTCAGCGCTGAAGGGATTATCTGTTCTTGTCCTTAGCCAGTGAGCACTCGCTCTCTGCCCCGTGTGTGTGCGTGTGTGTGTGTGTGTGTGTGTGTGTGTGTGTGTGTGTGTGTGTTTAGCTGAGCTAACAGGCAGGATGAGAGAGCTCTTTGAGAGCAGAGAAGTCGAGCACACTGCCCTTCTGTCAGGGCTGCACCACAGATCCAATTTGGAAAAGACCAACCTCACACACAACACACACACACACACACACACACACACACACACACACACACACACACACACACACACACACACACACACACACACACACACACACACACACACACACACACACACACACAACACACACACACACACACACACACAAACACACACACACACAAACACACACACACACAGGTGAACATATACGCACCCCTTTCTAACACACACACACACACACACACACACACACAGGTGAACATATACGCACCCCCTTCTAACATGCACACACACACACACACACACACACACACACACACACACACACAACCACTTTACTGCCCACATTACACACTAACAACCAAACATGCACACACAGATACACATAGACAGTCGCTCACTCACAAGAACATACACCATCCCTCAAAAACCATGACAACCCTCCCATGCATACACACTTACTTACCCTACAACTCACTCCCACACACACACACACACACACACACACACACACACACACACACACACACACACATCTACAAAGACAGATCACTCACATTTACAGTATGAAAAAGAATCGTGTATGCACAAACCATACGACACATGAACCGCCAAAGACTGCACAACACTACACATATCCTCATAAGCTTCCATGCATGGGAACCAAGCAGCAGTCCACACACACACACACACACACACACACACACACAGGCTGCTGTGTTAATATGCTACATGGAGAACAGCCCCCAGAAGTGGGCCACAGTTATTAACTGCCTGGCGTCTGCTCATTCTTAACCATTCTACATGCTGTGGCCCAAACATTAACCACGGGGACAGCCTTACATGTAAACAATCACACACACACACACACACACACACTCACACACACACACACCATGTAGCTCCCCTTAAATCACAAAATATGTAAAACACATCGGTCTTGCCCACAGACATGTTCACACTCACAGACACACAGTTCATGTTAAATCTATACATGCACTCAAAGACACACACCACACACACACATAGTTCATGTGAAATCTAAAAATCTCTTCGAAGTTGAGCATGCAGGCACAGACACACACACACACACACACACTGAACTTATATACATACTCCACAATATCTGTGAATCTCTTACTCAACTCTCTTGCATGCAAATTGACACACACACACACACACACACACACACACACACACACACACACACACACACACACAGAAAAAAAGACAAAGAGCAATGCAGATGTGTCAGTCCATACACATACAACCTTCCTCTGGAGACTGTTAAACTAAAGACAGCGACATTTTCCTGTGTGTGTGTGTGTGTGTGTGTGTGTGTGTGTGTGTGTGTGTGTGTTTGTCCACAGCAGGACTCCAATACTGGAGCCAGACTGTTAATTGTCTTTGAAGTCTGTTTACCCGGCTGTAACCACACATTACAATCGTGTGCACACAATACACACACACACACACACACACACACACACACACACACACACACACACCCTTTTAGACAAACACACATGCAAACACACACCCTCTCAAACACACTGTCATTCTCATAACAGCCATTCCTCTTGTTAGCAATCCTAGTGGTTAACTTCAGTTTAATACCCCCTCACCACTGACTGTGCGTGTTTGTGTGTGTGTGTGTGTGTGACTCTCTCTGGGAATGCCAGTCTTGAAGTTCCCTGTTTTAGAAGCTCAGTCACAGATAATGACCACTGAAACCACAAACACATATGCATTGCACACACACACACACACACACACACACACACGCACACACACTCAATGCCTACGTATTACAACACTGACCACAGCAAAGACACAACTCACACACATAAACGTGTGTGTATGGTACTTTAAAGGTGTGTGTGTGTGTAGTCTGTGATTGAGCATGGCCTAACCCCTACCCTGTCTATATATAGAGGCTATTCTGCCAACAGTAGATATGATGCCTGGCCCATTCAACTGCAGGTTTTATAAACACTCAAGATCTGTGAACAACATTGTTTAAGATTGTGTGGAAGTGCACACACACACATACAGGCACACACACACACACACACACACACACACACACACACACACACACACACACACACACACACACACACACACACAATTCTTCCCGTAAGGCTAGGACACCCAGTAAAGGAAGTGGACGAACATGCTGTTTCACAAACATACTCTTGGCCTCTGGCATTATGTGTGTGTGTGTGTGTGTGTGTGCGAATGCGCACACACACACACACAAACACACACACACACACAGTAGGACCAGTGGCCCATATACTGTTTTGCCCTGACTTAAACTGGGTGTAAAACATCACAGAAACATGCAGACATTCACACGCACCCTTGAAGTCTCATTGTGGCTGTGGCTGTCTGTGTGTGTTTACAGAGAAATGCAGTGCAGTCAGACATCCAACATTCATCTCACACATCTTAATTTCCTGACACACTTACAATTCAATCCACTACTCAAAAGACTGTGTCCCATCACCCTTGCTCACACCATCAAGAGCTCTCTCTCACACACACACACACACACACACACACACACACACACACACACACACACACACACACACACCACACACACACACACACACACGTCTTACACCTCTGACTTCAAAAGGCCTGCCTTATGGCCTATCACACTCCATTTGCTCTGATCTCTACATACACCACCCCCACCACACCACAAAACACTGCCAAGTCAAAACTGTGCTCCATTCAAATGTTCACTTTGTGTATCAGTAGAAGTCTTCTTTAAATCCATCATATGAAAACTGTGAAAGTGCGTGACCAGAACTGTCGCTTCTCTCCATCTGTCTTACATATTTTGGTAGTCACACTCCCAAAGAAAATAAGACAAGCCCCTGTGTTGAAAGTAATATGTCAGAGCTAGAATATTAAATCAAACTCTCCGTTTCCCGTAAACGTCGCGAATTCAGTTAAGGCAGACTGTTCTCATGGACGTAGGAGAGAAGGACCGAAGCCGTTCGGTAGACAACACAGAAGTCAGCACGTGTGAAGTGTGTGACAAACACAACCCGAGGACAGGCGAAAGAATCTTGTAATAAACACGACCCCGACTAAAGTCTCAGACAACCCACCTCTAACTTAACTGACGTTAGTAGTTCCTTGCGGTTTGAGGGGCTAGAGTTTGTACTTGAGCTTACATACCATTCTTTACTCGGTTTGCGGTGGCGATTAAATCCAATTAAGAGCGGCCCAATCGGCTCATAAAGGCGTTTATGAAAAAGGACCTGGCGGACTCCACGAACAGATGCTGAGGGAAGAAAGGCAGCCTGAAATCTCAGAGCTGAACCTCTGGCGCAAAGGAAGAAAGGCACACAAACACTCACGGGAGCGTTCTATTTTCACATGCGCGAAACAGCACCAATACACAACATAGGCCCCACACAGACAATGACCCCCCCCCCCCCCCCCCATTATTCACACAGCTGAAAAGGCGTTCTCAGCGACTGCCACCTTCCTGCACCTTCCTGCACCCCCCTCACACACACACACACACACACACACACACACACACACCAAGGGCCAAACTTTTATCCTTCACTCAACTCACCAGCATCCCCATGACATCCGTCCACATCTGCGAGAAGCTGTCAGGCACGCTGCTGTCAGCGGCGGACTCTGCCGAACCTGGCTCCGGGGCCGAGGCTTGATCGGCGTCCATAATGAGCTCTTCGGATCGGTATGCTAAAACTCCCGCGACTCCAGCCAAATACCTTCACTCTTTACTTCGCGAGGCGGTGACACGAACGGGCTGCTACTCCCCGAGTCGAGTGACACACTGCTCGGCTAAAAAATGTGTGTTGGTCGGTCCGCCGCAATGGATTTGTCATTCCTTCACGCATAAGAGAAAAACAAGCGTTCGCACAATAAAACAACTCTAAAAGTTTTAAAACAAGTTCCTTAAAATAGCATCAGACCGCCTAAAACTCCATCGAAAAAAGTCCAACTTCCATTACATCGATTTTTTTTAAACGCCAGGCATGGAATATAAGCTGGTCCTAAAGACCCAAGTGACATTCCGTCAGTGGAACTGAATTGGAACCAACTGTAGCACCTCTTTCCGCTGGCTCGAACCAACACTAACCCGAGGGAGACCTCTCTATAGCGCACTGAAAGTCGGAGAAATCAATATCCATCAGGTGTGTAACAAACAACCCCAGAAAGTTCAAGCCAAAAGTAAGTGATCTCCTGGAAGTCCTCTGAAACGAGACAGTTGAACAACAAAGGCAGCCCAAGTGCCTCGAGCGTCTTCGAGTCTGTTGTTGAATTCTTCACGCTTCCCTCCTCCCTCGCGAGTGAGCTCCCCCTTGCTTTCACGGGACTGCACACTCCTCCCTCACACACACATGCACGAATGAGTACACTGAAAACACACACACACACACACAGAAACAAACTCGGTTCTCACAACAGCCGCTGGGAGAGTCAGGCAGTGGGACGCGCAGGAACACAACCACCACTCAAAAGAAAATGCCAGCGGGTTTTAGGTAGTCTAATGATTTCTCAAAACCGCCTGAAGACAAGTCTTAAGCGAGTCGGGTTATATTTCGGAGGGAAAGTTTTCAGACAAAAAAACGAAGTCTGTTTTGCATCCAGTTGGTTGTTGCTGTTGCTAGACATAGCATGTGAACCAACTTAAAACTGCGAGAGAGTAACTTTTCCTGACAGACGCCAGAGCAGGGCAGAATCCGTTTCGAAGTTCACTATTACCCAGATAGCCGTGCTCTTTTCAGAAGCGTCCCCGGGGAACAAAGCGGGTCCACTGGCACAATAGCCTGACGACAGCGGCGCATAGTCGCACACAGCCACACGCACTGGTGACATGACGTGAACAATGACCAATTCAATCTCCTTTCAAAATACACAGTTTGTCTTTTTGCTTTCAGGAAAACAAAAAGGGCACATAAACTAAAATAGCAAAGGCGAGTCCTTTAAAATACAAAAAAAAGCTAAAAATGAAAAGGTGTTTTGAATGCATGTGCTCTTGTGTGTCCCAGAGGACCACTCAATAAAGCTGTTTTGCTTCACCAGCTGGTTGACTGGACAGTGCACTGATCAGAGAACAGCATTGCATTTGTGGTGAGAGAGCCTGTACGACAGGACACTGCATGCAAGCATGACACTCTACACTGTTCTGAGATCAGCCCTACAGATGGAATCAGTATCAGTACTAGTTTCCCACACAACCATTCCTTATTTAATGTACTACAGAAGAAAGTGATAGACATCTAAGAGGTGAGACCACTGGAAAAGAGGGAAATGTGTTGCCTCCTGTCTCCTGATCTCTCCCTTCCTTGATTCCCTCTCTCCCCCTCTCTTTCCAGCTCTGTCCCTGGCTCATCTAACCGTCTCCTGGCCACCCTACCTTTCCTTCCTTCCCTCTCTCCTGTCTCCTCTCTCTCTCTCTCTCTCTCTCTCTCTCTCTCCCTCTCTCTCTCCCTCTCTCCTGTCTCCTCTCTCTCTTTCTCTCTCTGTCTCTCTCTCCCTCTTTCTCCCTCTCTCTCTCTCTCTCTCTGTCTCTCTCTCTCTCTCTCTCTCCTGTCTCCTCTCTCTCTCTCTCTCTCTGTCTCTCTCTCCCTCTCTCCCTCTCTCTCTCTCTCTCTCTGTCTCTCTCGCTCTCGCTCTCGCTCTCTCTCTCTCTCTCTCTCTCTCTCTCCTACCAGAAGCACAATCAGATGGTAGCTGATTTATACTGAGATCCAGCTCTGGTCTGGCCCGTGTGGAAGTGTTGGGCTGCTATCTTGTACGTGCTCGGAAAACAGCTCCAGCTGCTGAGTCTCATGTCACATGCCAGAGCTAAGAGGAGGAGAGAGAGGTGGGGGGTGGAAGAGGAAAAGAAGGGAAGAGAGGGTGGTAAGGAGAGAGAGAGAGAGAGAGAGAAGGGGAAAGAGGGAGACAGAAAGACATATAGATGGAGAGAGAACGCAAGAGTGAGCGAGAGATAAGAGAAATAGAGGGAGAGAAAAGGAAAGGAGAACAGGGTGAATGAGGGAGTGAGAGAGGGATTGAAAGAGGGAGTGAGAGGGGGGGCAGAAAAGGAGAGAGAGATAGAGATGGAGAGGGAGGGCAGCTAGACAGATATTAAGACAGATAGAGAGACAATTAACTAGGAAGGGGGGATGGCGTCCAGTCCAATGATATGACCCACAGACAGGGTCGTGAAAGGAGACACACACACACACACACACACACACACACACACACACATGTCCAATGATATGACCCACAGACAGGGTCGTGAAAGGAGACACACACACACACACACACACACACACACACACACACACACACACACACACACACACACACACACACACACATGTCCAATGTCATGACCCACAGACAGGGTCGTGAAAGGAGACACACACACACACACACACACACACACATGTCCAATGATATGACCCACAGACAGGGTCGTGAAAGGAGACACACACACACACACACACACACACACACACACACACACACACACACACACACACACACACACATGTCCAATGATATGACCCACAGACAGGGTCGTGAAAGGAGACACACACACACACACACACACACACACATGTCCAATGATATGACCCACAGACAGGGTCGTGAAAGGAGACA
>NC_137921.1:66106112-66108612 GCF_963457725.1 Sprattus sprattus | reverse complement strand
TGTGTGTGAGAGAAAGAGGGACTCTTTGAGGGAATGAGAGACTTTGTGAGAATGACTAAAATAGAAGGGGAGATATGTGTGTGAAAGTATGTGTGTGTCTGCGTGTGTGTGAGAGATTGTGTTTGTGTTTGTTTGCACGTTATTGTGCCATATTGTGTGTAGATCCAACCTAATGTCTAAAGCCCAAACTAATGATATTTGCTGTGTGTGTGTGTGTGTGTGTGTGAATGTGTGTGTTTTCGTGTGTATTAGTATGTGTGTGTATCGATTGACATCCCCCTGAATCTCTCTGAGAGCTTTCACACACAGTATTAAAGTCAGTGTTTATTTGTGAAATGGCAGGAGGGTCTTTGTTCTTGGCAAGAAAAGGAAATCAATAGAGAGCACAAAAACAGACAATCAACAGTGATGTCTTTTTACTCTCACTCCTTTCTTATCTCTCTCCATCCCTCTCTCTCTCTCTCACACACACACACACACTCTCCCTCTCTTTCTCACACACACACTCTCTCTCTCACACACATTATCTCTCTCGACTCTCACACAGACGCTCTCTCTCTCACACACACACACATTCTCTCTCTCTCTCACACACATACACACATTCTCGCTCTCTCTCTCTCTCTCTCTCCTTCTTTGCCTTTCTCTATGATATTGCTCTATCTCTCTCTCAATCTCTTTCTCTACAGCATGCAGTAGCGCTGGACAGAGGCTGAAGAACAAGCTCTGCCTTAACATGCAGCAGACGCACACGACCACTTCAAAGACATCATTCGTACCACAAACGGCAGTGCAGAGTACCAACACACACACACACACACACACACACACACACACACACACACACACACACACACACACACACCGAACACACACACACACACACACACACACACACACACACACACACACACACACACACACATACACACACCGAACACACACACACACACACACACACACACACACGCATTACATTACACCCCACTCATGCTAATGCCTCTACATAGCTCATATGCATAAACATAAACCTTAAGTGATGACATACAGTACAGTATCTGGTAATGCCTTCTGTGTTTCCTATATCCATACCCCATTGTGTATGTCATATAACACACACTTAATGAGCATTCAACCTAAGACATCCAGGGCATTATTCCTATGTCTGGGTATCCCTGGGCCAACGACATGTTGATTTACAAGTTAAAAGCAGTCAATACAACCCCTGCAACAAGGAGTCATACTTCAAACGTTAATGCTTCCTTTTTTAAAGGGCCGGTCCCTGATTCTGCCCAAAGGTTATTGATATTTGAGATTTCAACAGCCGTGCTCCTGAAGTGAGTGACCGGCTCAGTACGAGGCACTTTCTTTGTCTCCCATTTACAGAGCCCAGACTGTGTAAGAAAACACCTGAGTGTGTTTGAGCGTACACAAAGAATGGACAGTTAGAGGACCGTTAGGAACAATTAGCTCAATTTGACAACAAATTATCTATGTTCTAATCTGATTAGAATCGTAGACTGCACCTTTAAAGCAACGTTCATTCTTAAAGGGTACCCGGGGCATGGGTAGCCATTTTCCCAGGGGGGTTCAAAACTTTTGCTTTCAGCTCTCATCCTGCTCTCATCTGCACCGCCAGAGGAGCGGAGTGCTCAGTCATCGTCCGACCGTCTAGAGCCCAGAGTTTACTCCCGAGACTGACCCAGAAGAACTGCAGCGCAGCGGTTCTACGGACCGTAGAGGTCTGTTCTCTCTCTCTCTCTCTCTCTCTCTCTCTCTCTCTCTCTCTCTCTCTCTCTCTCTCTCTCTCTCTCTCTCTCTCTCTCTCCGGTACTGAGAAGGAACAATGGGCTCCCTCAGAAACGTTCCATTGCAACATGCTCCACGCAGGGGCCAGCCAAGAGCACACGGCTGCTGTTATACACACACACACACACACACACACACACACACACACACACACACACACACACACACACACACAAAGCTTTGGTGGATATACGTGTGCTAAGCGTGCATATATTTACATGCATGCAATGCACGCACACACACACACACACACACACACACACACACACACTTCAGACACAAATTTACAGAAATCAATGGCATGGATACATGCAAACACACAACCATGCCATGCAAACATACACACAGACAATCTTTCTCTCTTTCACAAATACACACACATTCACAGACTCTCATATAGTTTATAGTAAAACACTCACCGGTTCAGACTCTTCAATGTCACTGATACAGAGGCTAACTTTTCTTATTCGCTCAGCTTTCCATCCCTCTCTCTTTCTCTCTCTCCCTCTCTCTTTCTCTCTCTTTCTCTCTAGTTTATACAGTACAGTACAGAGGCAGTCCAACACTGCCATGGGTGGGGTCTCAGTTCTGACTTGGTGACGTACTGGAGAACCCACATACACACACACACACACACACACACACACACACACACACACACACACACACACACACACACACACACACACAA
>NC_137921.1:66089145-66090912 GCF_963457725.1 Sprattus sprattus | reverse complement strand
TGTTTGTTAGATACTGGCAGAGACGGAGACATGGACAGACAAAAAACTGCAGTTCCTCTAATAATGCCGTGATGATTTGGCAGCATTGTGAACAGCACAGACGCTACTTGGCCATGGAGCATCCGAGAGCCTACACAGTGGGAAGGTCAGAGGGCTGGCTTTGAAATCATGTTTGGGTCTTCTTCAGTGCGCGTGTGTGAATGCAGAACAGCATGAATGAACAAACTGGGGCCCTGAAAAAATGTCCTCCCAAAATACGAAGGTCCTTTCCAGGCTACAGGGCCACACCAGTTAGTTCACATCTGGCAACATCAAAATAAAACTACTAAACAACTACACTTATTTAGGCATACCTGTCAGTTCAACAGGAGCTTACACCTGTGAAGGACCTTAAAGAAAAGAAGAAAGAGAGTCTGTCTGTGGTCTGTGTATATATATATTTATAAATATATATACGTGTGTGTCTGTGTGTGTGTGTGTGTGTGTGTGTGTGTGTTTGGTTGTGGATGTCTATCTGTCTGTCTGTGGTCTGTGTATATATATAAATATATATATATATGTTTGTCTGTGTGTGTGTGTGTGTGTGTGTGTGTGTGTGTGTGTGTGTGTGTGTGTGTCTGCATACACCTCAATCACTTGCTATCCTCACACACATGTCCAGGTTTTATGAGACCTTGCAGGAGCACTCGATTTAATAATGGACAAAAGAGAGGCAGAGGAGGGGGGGGGGGGGGGGGGTGAGAGGGAAATGAAAAGATAAAAGCGATAGATAAAAAAGGATGAGAAATACAAGGTGGAGTGTTTGAAGGGACTACTGGAGATGGGTGGAGACTAGTGTTTGTGGAGAATAGAGAGACACATGGAGTGAGGGAGGAGGAGAGAGAGAGGAGGAATGAGAGGGAGGTAGAGAGTCAGAGGAATACACAATGCAAGAGTTGGCAAAAGAGGACGAAGAGAGTGAAAGAGGGACAGAGAGATGGTGAGAGAAAGAAGAGAAAGAGACAGAGATGGAAAGAGTGTGACAGAGATGGAAAGAGTGTGACAGAGATGGAGAGTGTCTGGGAAGACACTGTGACAAAGGAGGGAGAGAGAGAGAGAGAGAGAGTGTGTGTATGTGTGTGTGTGTGTGTGTCTGTGTGTGTGTGTGTGTGTGTATGTGTGTGTGTGTGTGTGTGTGTGTGTGTGTGTGTGTGTGTGTGTGTGTCTGTGTCTGTGTCTGTGTCTGTGTCTGTGTCTGTCTGTGTGTGTGTGTGTGTGAGTGTGTGTGTGTGTGTGTGTGTGTGTGTGTGTGTGTGAGAGTGAGAGAGAGAGAGAGATGGATGGAGAGCAGGGTTTATGAGCTGGAGGAGGTCTGTGAGAGAAGCATTTATCACCAGCAGTCTGATTCAGAGCCAACTCCTCAAGGACGGAGATCGAAAGAGAGGGAGGGGAGAGGGAGGGAGGGAGGGAAGGAGAGGGAGGGAGGGAGGGAGGGAGTGAGGGAGGGAGGGAGTGAGGGAGGGAGGGGGGGGAGGGAGGGAGTGAGGGAGGGAGGGAGTGAGGGAGGGAGGTGAGAGGATGGGAGCTGAAAGAAGAAGAAGGAAATAAAAAGGGTTCTTTGAATGCTTAATGGAAAACTCTGTGGCAGACCTCAGTATGCTCATAGAGTTTCATACAAAGCCATCCACCTCTCTCCTGCCATCTCTCTCTCTCCCTCTCTCTCTCTCTGTTTCTCTCCATCTCTCCCTCTCTCGCTCTCTGTTTCTCTTCACCACTATCCCTCTCTCT
>NC_137921.1:66035905-66038405 GCF_963457725.1 Sprattus sprattus | reverse complement strand
CGCTTAACTTGCTTGGGCGCATTTACATAATGTGTGGGTGTCTATTTATTATAATGTTAATCATGTTTATAATGTATAATGTTTTACTTGTCAATAAAAATGTGTTGAATGGTTTTTCAGTACACAAGGGTGTCACAATAAAGTTAAAAAACGATTTATATCGGGGCCCTGAAGGTGGAATCTCACACAAAGCCACTAGCTCCCTACGAACCTCCTCACCAAAATCACCAAAATAATCCCTCAGTGTTTCACAGAGAACACCTGTGAGGAGACAAACAACTTAGCAGTTGAGATTCGTCGAGTGTATGTTGAATTTTTTTAAATAGTTTTCGGTACTTCAAAGACTACGTTTTATGCTGAGCGCAGTACAGAGTACATTTAAAACCATGTGTGCCCTTGGAGAACCGTCTACTGTTCTACCGTTTGGCGTCGCATGGGTACGTGCTTCCCTCTCTTTAAAAATACATTCCTGGAATTTATAGTAACTATTAGGCCCACGGCAATACCCTGCAATTCTCAATGCTCTGTGTCTAATGGCAAAGCGTGAATTACAGCGCCGCGTTTATGAGCTCTGCCTCTAACAAGTAGTTGTTTTTCCAAGGGATTTATGGTGGATGTACAGTACTGTGCAAAAGTTTTAGGCAGGTGTGAAAAAATGCTGTAAACTAAGAATGCTTTCAAAAATGGAAGTGTTAACAGTTTATTTTCATCAATTCTTCATAAATTAACAAAATGCAGTGAAGGAACAGAAGAAAATTCTAAATTAAATCAATATTTGGTGTGACCACCCTTTGCCTTCAAAATAGCATCAATTCTTCCAGATACACTTGCGCACAGTTTTTGAAGGAACTCGGCTGGTAAATTGTTCCAAACATCTTGGAGAACTAACCACAGATCTTCTGTGGATGTAGGCTTCCTAAAATTATTCTGTCTCTTCATGTAAACCCAGACAGACTCGATGATGTAGAGATCAGGGCTCTGTGGGGGTCATACCATCACCTGCAGGACTTTCTGTTCTTCTTTAAGCTGAAGATAGTTGTTAATGACATTGGCTGTATGTTTGGGGTTATGTTCCTGCTGCAGAATACATTTGGTGCCAATCATACGCCTCCCTGATGGTATTGCATGATGGATTAGTATCTGCCTGTATTTCTCAGCATTGAGGACACCATTCATCCTGACCAAATCTCCAACTCCACTTGCAGAAATGCAGCCCCAAACTGGAAAGGAACCTCTACCATGCTTCACTGTTGCCTGCAGACTCTCATTATTGTACCTCTCTCCAGCCCTTCCGCGAACAAACTTCCTTCTCCTACAGCCAAATATTTCTAATTTTGACTCATCAGTCCAGAGCACCTTCTGCCATGTTTCTGCACCCCAGTTTCTATGTTTTCGTGCTTAGTTCAGTCACTTGGCCTTGTTTCCTTGTCGGGGTAGAGCTTTTTGGCTGCAACTCTTCCATGAAGACCACTTCTGGCCAGACTTCCCCGGACAGTAAATGTCTGTACCTGGGTACCACTGGTTTCTGCCAGTTCTGAGCTGATGCCACTGCTTGAAATCTTCCGATTTCGAAGGTAAATAAGCTTGATGTGTTTTTCATCAGCTGCATTAAGTTTCCTTGGCTGATCACTGCGTCTACGATCCTCAACGTCTTCTTCAAAAGAGCTTGAACTGCACATTTTGAAACCCCTGTCTGCTTTGAAATCTTTGTCTGGGAGAGACCCTGCTGATGCAGTATAACTACGTTGTGTCTTGTTGCTGTGCTCAGTCTTACCATGTAAATGGATAAAAAATAAACATTTATTGTTTACATTTTTCAAAGCATTCTTAGTTCATAGCATTTTTTCACACCTGCCTAAAACTTTTGCACAGTACTGTATGTCTATACATTTGCTGTATTTTCTTCACACACACACACACACACACACACACACACACACTAATACTGTATTTTCTGTCCTGCAAGATAAGTACACACTCTGTGAGTGTTTATTTTAATGCTTGAGTACTTTTCTATTTGCAACAACAAGCTTAAGTGGCACCTCCATCGTGCTGCGTAAACTATTTTATAAAGAGATAGTTCATGTGTGTGTGTGTGTGTGTGTATGAGAGCGAGAGAGAGTGTGTTGTGTGTAGCACAGGATCAATACAGACTTCACACACTCGGACAGGCTGGGGTGATTCCAATTAACCAGTGTGTGACACAGATCTGTGTTAAAAGTGTGTCACTGAACACACTCACACAAGTAAATATTTGCATGTATGGTATACATAAACAATATTGACCTTTGTTCTCCGTGTCAGGTTCAGACAGGATGTCTATGAACAGACAAGATGGCTCCAAATATCAGCTTAATGCTGTTCCTCAACCACTCCCTAGCAACCTCGAGCAGCTCATCTCTCCCTCATTTGGTTTGGGAGATCTGGAAAGTGTGTGTGTGTGTGTGTGTGTGTGTGTGTGTGTGTGTGTGTGTGTGAGTGTGTGAGATAGGTTACCAGG
>NC_137921.1:66010905-66025905 GCF_963457725.1 Sprattus sprattus | reverse complement strand
GAAGCCGACGGTGACAGCAGCGGCTCGAGTGTGAAGTATAGCCCGCTGGCTGTCTCCTTGTCCTCGTCCCGGAGCCGCTGCACTGCGTCGTAGATGCGCTGGCGGTGATGTGGGACGAACACGCCAATCGCGTCTAGATCGGGCTCCCCAATTTGTTTGCACACCTCCAGGTCATCGTAGCCGTTATCCATGAACGCCTCCGTGTACTGCACGAGCTGCAGGGTCCGAAGCCACTCGTACACGATGTTGGATCCACCACTCATCATTGTGGCTGATACGAAAGTGTTTTTCAGATAGATAAGACCAGAAGAGATCCACGCGCACAGGCCAAACACGCACACGCACACTCTCACACGTGTGTGCTATATGTCACTGACTAAGTTGACCGGTTGACGGGACCAAGCTGTTGCTTTACAAGTGCCACTGGTACATTTGGGGAGGTCCGTGCACATCATTGAGCCGTTCATCACCACGTTACAAACCTGGATAGGCGTCACGCCTTTGAATGGCATCAGGTAAGGCGACCTACACTTAAGTAGATCACCTCATCCGACAGCTGCATATGACTGGCAACATATACAATCAGTAGACCTTGCAAAAAATGTAAAACAATTCCCTGAAAGAGAGGGGTTAAATGGGGGCACGCTGATGCCCCGGTGTCACCCTGGCGATCGGACCTGGTTTGACAGCTCAGCGCGAGCCTCCAGCACCGGTAAGACGCCAAGACTGGCTGGTGACGCTGGCTTCCCACGAGCCACACGACTCCAGTGGAGTCCTCAGTACGATGAAATAATAACCTCTTTTTAATGAAAACTCAGGTCAACGACTAGCAGCTTGTTCTCCAGCGTAGGTTACATGTTTTAAATGGAACAGGCAAAATAGCAGGAGCTTGGCGACAGTTCAGCCGTGCTGTCATTCTCTGTCTTCAGTGATATGAGTCTTTCACGCTTCTTTCCTACTATATGTCTCCCGAAACCGAAACTGACGACTGTCTCTGCGGTCTGCCAGTGACCCCAAACAGGATTCTGTTCTGGTGGCGGTCGGGGCTTCTGGCTCCGGCTGTTTCGACTCGTCTGGAGGAGCCGCTTTGCCTCAAGCCACGAAAACCCAGCCGAGAACTGACCGCCAGCGAGCACTCAGCGCCGAGCTACCAAAAAAGATCAATCCGTGTACTCCAGATTCGGATAAGGACAAGAGCCACTAGCCGCCACAGAAACGGCGTGGACGTCTCGCTCAGCTCAGCATTCTTGCTTTTAGGGTCCGACAAGCAGAACTGACCACATAGCCTACCTGCTCCGAGTCACCCGGTAAACTTCCTCTGGTGTTGCTCTGGCTCTTTCTCTTTCTCCTGCTCCGCGTTATTGGCTAGTATGTGAGTGTGCGACAGTAATCCTGGATGACTGGCGGTAATTGAAAGACTATCTCCCTCTCGTTCCCTCCCGTCTCCAGCGCGCGACTCCTACTCGCTCCAGAGCGTCCGTTTCCACAGCGCTGGCATTCTGTGCGCGTGTAGGTCTCGGGTGCCAGTTCCATGTGCGTTAGCGCTTACTGACTCCCCCTGGCGGACTACTTGTGTTTAACAAGTGGCACATTGCTACTAACAGTAAACCTACGTGTCTCTGCAGGTGTGTGTATTTTGGTGATTAGTTGGCCAGGATCACCTGAACTGTCACTGTTTATACTGTTTATTGAATTGCTATAGTATATCTCTTACATTTAGCTGCCATTGATACGAAGTTGTCTTACAGCAATTAGAGTTGTCTTGACAATACTTTATGCAACAGAAGCTTAAGCACTGATGTTACATACTTATACTAAGTCAGATCTCTTAAGTGTGGTTAATAATTCACAGCGTCTAGGGTTGGGTTTATTTATTTCTTGGACAACAGATATGAAAGTCTCTAGGGCTCCTCCTGGTGGTTGGTACTGATAATGCAATAGGCTACATGGCAGTACAGTGTGCGTGTGAGAGTGTGTGCGTTTGACATTTGATTTGTTTCAGATGCAGAGCGATAGTAATGACCTGACAAAGATCTGTGTGCAGTAGCCTATGTGCCTATGTGAATTCTCTAGGTACACATCCAGGAAGTGTTGAACACTCTTGAACATAGTGATTGACAGCTCATTTTCCGATCTGGGCTAAATCCCTTCACAAGGTAGCCTGATCCTTCATCCATTTATCCATCCATCTATCCATCATCTTGTTCAACCCACCTTGTGTCTCTCAATGCCTCCATCCTTCAGTTCAAAAAGAGGATCATGCCTGCCTGCCTGTCATGTTGATCTGTATCAGAGGGGCTCTATCCTCCCAGGGATCTCCAGTCGGATGTGTGCAGTGGGTCTACAGCCTTCACATGGAGATGTACAGAGCAGACATAGCTCTGCCCCACCTGAGATTTGATGGATCTTGATTCTCAGTAACCAGGAAGTAAAAGGGTGGGGTCATTGACTTTGTAAAGTTAAACACTGACCTAAGTCAATGTTGTAGTACATGTATTTACATTCAAACATTAAAATGTTATTTAGCTTAATGTTTCAATAACATAAAATCACTTTAGAACGAACCTGACATTC
Organism: Sprattus sprattus; assembly: GCF_963457725.1. Lineage (NCBI taxonomy): Eukaryota > Metazoa > Chordata > Actinopteri > Clupeiformes > Clupeidae > Sprattus > Sprattus sprattus. The sequence goes on along the minus strand of NC_137921.1, from coordinate 66,023,331 downwards.
ACTTTAACTGGATGTTTCAATGAAACAATCACTTAAACAAGAATGTCATAGTTTAAATGTCTAAGAGCGACCTAAAAAAACAATGTTTCAATAAAATAAATGGTAAGGTGAGCAAACTATATGAGGAGCTGTTATTTTCAGTGTGGAAGGAGACGATGTGTGTTTATCTGTGCTGTGTGTGTGTGTGTGTGTGTGTGTGTGTGTGTGTGTGTGTGTGTGTGTGTGTGCGTGTGTGTGTGTGTTCATATGTGTGTGTGTGTGTGTGCGTGTGTGTGTGTGTTTATATGTGTGTGTGTGTGTGTGTGTGTGTGTGTATGTGTGTGTGTCTGTTCTGTGTTTTGTCACTGTGCTGTTTCAGGCAGTTTTATGGCAGTGAGGAGTTCCGCTTTGAAAAGTCTGTTGTGCCAAGCCCCCAAATGTAAACATGGGCAGCAGCTTTTTATCAACCACAGACGGGTTGTGGCGTCAGGGTCAGGGTCTTGGTCTTTTTTCTATTTTCTTTTCTTTCTGAAACCAATATTTATTTTAATTGTCAATGATTTTACTCCATGGTACATTGTGTTAGGATTTACATATCTGAATACATCTGACTCGTTGGCAAATATGTTTTCACTCACTGCAAATTCAGTTGAGTGTCTCAACCCTTGTTGCCTCCATGTAACATCATTAGGGTTTTAAATGTCCCTTATGTATTGTAGCGAAGTAGTGGCCCTGTAAGAAGAAATCAGCTGTTGGGCGCCATACACTCGGAGGGAGGATCACAGAGAGGAAATTAGGCCAGTGGTTCTTAACCTGGGTTCGATCGAACCCCAGGGGTTCGTTGAGCCACTCTCAGGGGTTCGGCAGGGGTCAAGACACACGCAGTATAGCCCGGTTCACATTAGTAATGTCGGGCCGTTTTTATACATACCTACGTTTTGAAGAAATCATATTTTATTTTTCAAATTACGAAGGGTTCGGCGAATTCACTGATGAAGCTTGCAGGGTTCAGTACCTCCAAAAAGGTTAAAAACCACAGGATTAGGCTGAATATTGGACCTGCAGTGGCTAGCTCAGGGGGTTGGGTGCAGACAATGAACCAGAGTTCACTAATCAGCAACCAACGAATAAGACAAACGAAACCATTTGAACATTTTAATTCTGTTTACATTTTATAAATCCTACTGATGTCAGTGTAAAACTGAGAACTGAAGGTCAACATCGCCACCTGCTGGTAAATCCACAAAACTGATGTCAACTACTGACAGTTTTGGAAAACTTGTCCCCCCCCCCCCCCCCATAGTAGGCTTCATACTCCACACAGCCACCTCACCTCCCTCAATAATTTCTTATAACTCATCGTACATCTACGATTTAATACAAATGATAATCAATCAGAGATAGTCAGATAGGAGATTGGTCTCTGAGAGCATTAAGTGAAGACTGTTCTTCACACCATATTAGTTTAGCTTATATTATCCTCTACAGCCCATAAAAAAACACTTTCCCCCCCTCCACCTCCACACACACACACACACACACACACACACATACACACACACACACACACACACACACACATACACGCCTTAATCCAATTCCTTATGGTTAATCCCAAAATATAATGTAGTCTTTAGTTTGCCTTGAGAATGTGTCACATCACCAAGGATCCATTGTGTAGATGTGTATCGTGTGCATCAGCTGTCAGTGTTGTTTAATGCTTTAATGGCTGCCTCAGTGTCGTGCAGGATAGGTACAAGTGATGTCTGTCAGTATGAGTCTCATCCAGTTTCTATATCTCCCTCCCCTTTGTCATCCCGCATTAAACTCACGGCGTGTGAGCTGACCTGTTGTGTTGTGTTACATCACGTCTAATTGGTGGACTGATTCTTTGAAACAACCTTGAGTTTGTGAAGGCGCTTACTGCTTAAGTTTATAATTATCGGTTATGATGATGGAAAATATACAGAAGGAATATGTATGAGTAAGTGTCAACTATTGTAAAATATTCTTCACTGTATTTAGAGAAGTGTATTTATTTTTCCAGTGAGAAGAAAACATGTCTTGAAACCTCTGAAGATGTATCGTGATTTTTCTTATTTAATATTTATTTTTGTGTGCCAACACAAACGAACGCCTCTCAGAGGTTCATTAGTCAGCGATGCATTTAAAACCTTGTCAATCAAAGCCACATCGTGAAACACTATTGTCTCAGGCCATCACTTCACTGTTGCAGACAGGAGTTGGCAATGGTGAAGGTAAACGTGGACTGTCTTCAGTCCTCAAAGGGGAATACAGAGGAAGGAGCCAAGTGAGAACAGAACTCAACTCGTGTGTTGCCTACACACAATGGACAAACAAACAAACAAACAAACACACAAACAGGAAAAGAGTTTAATGTTTTAGTGAATAAGTAGTGATTTATAAATGCCAGAGGACACAACATGACCCAGAACCTGGCCTAGAAGTAAGGAATTTCACATGTCACTTCTGAAGTGACAGATCAACAGATGAACAGATGAACAGATGATCGGATAAACAGATGAAGTGTTCCGTGTGAAAACAAACAAACATGAACATGAAGACAGGTGTCACATCATAACCATCACTGAGAACATCAGGCTCAGAGACACATCTGGAAATCTGGAAAAAGGTTCTTCTTTTTTAAGGCCACATCTTTATTTTCTTTCCAGCAGCAGACTGCATCTTACACACACACACACAGAGACACACACACACACACACACACACACACACACACACACACACACACACACACACACACACACACACACACACACACACACACACACACACACACACACACACACACACACACACACACACACACACACACACACATATTGTCTTTGTCAAACCTGCTGTGGCGTCCCCTAAAGTTCAGCGAGTCAGACGTGAGTGAAGGTGAGTGCTGGCATCTGGAGACTCAACAGGTGTGCCTGACTGAACATGCTCGCTTTGGTGCCTGGGAATGTTAAGCTGTTTGACTCGATGACGGCTTGTGTGTGTGAGTGTGTGTGTGTGTGTGTGTGTGTGTGTGTGTGTGTGTGTGTGTGTGTTAATGTGCATGACGTAAAAGTATTTCTGGGTTATGTTTGTGTGGGATGATGTTTGGTTGAGTGGTCGTATGTCAATTTCAATTTAGCTGAAATGTACTTTATAAAGTAGAAAAATCTCTTCATTCGTTCATTTATTCATTCATTCATTCATTCATTCATTGTGATGTGTGGCAATGTGGGCAGGTTGAATATCAATGACACTAGTTCTCTATTACACAACAGTGATCCACTGGCTAGGTGACAAGTGGTTGAACCAGTGGCCATGTCCTCTTCTCGATATGACAAACACACAGAGCCTGTGAACTTTCCCCGACGGCCAGTAACTCCCCCAACACGTCTGGACACTCCGAATGACTGCTGAGTCATGTGGGTAAGAGCAATGACAATCCCCTCCAGAGCTTGAACCACGGGGAGCTTTTATTTTGGCAGGATGTCTTGAGTGTGGTTGTCTTCCTGACTTCCGCCTCGTCTTCCCTGACTGTACTGTATCTAAGGAGTTCAGACAGGCTTACCCAAAACCTCCTGGCTCCAGACAGGCCCAGTAGGAAGCTGCCCTAATGAACTGGGCTTTCCAGCAGTGGTGTCTGCATTATATACGCAGGTGGGCCTCTCTCTCTTTCTCTTTCTCTCTCTCTCTCACTCTCGCTCTCTCAGTTTCTCTCTCTCTCTCTCTCGGTTTCTCTCTCTATCATTCTCTCCCTCTCTCTGTTTCTCTTTCTCTCTCTCGCGCGGTTTCTCTCTCTCATTCTCTCTCTCTCTTTCTCTCGGTTTCTCTCTCTCTCATTCTCTCTCTCTCTCTCTCTCACTTCCCTCCTCTTGCCTGTGCCAACAGTAGTCTGAAATAACAGTGTTGAACTTGGACATGTCAGAGGCCTTGGCTTCTGGGGAGAAGAAGGAGGCTGTTCGAGGGCAGTTTCACCTGAAAAATCCTCTCATCCAATACTCCTCTCCTACTGCCAGTGGCCACCCATCACACATGTGCTTATTGTTAGTGCGTGAAAAAAAGCGATGTTGAACTGAAGCATAATATATATATATAATATAAAGCAAAAATTTTCTTATGTAATCGGTTACATCAAAAGTTTTGAGTTCTCTGAACTTGTTCGGGTTTACAGTGTGTCTATCGTTAGTGCCTCGGCTGTTGCTGAAGTTCAGCTCATGGCTTTGTCCTAGCAGAGAGGCTGGGAGATGGGGGTTAGCGGTTAGCCTGTAATTAAACATCTTCATACCTTTGTCATTGCAGAGGCTACGGCTGTTAGCGTGGCGTTAGTGTCTCCACTGCAGCAGTGCTAATGTAGGTAGGAGGCCAACAGGCATTTAATTCAGCCGTCCTGCCTTGACAGATAGCCCAGAGATGGGCGATGAGTAATGCGGTTAGCCTGTGCGGTTAGCCTGTGATTAAAACATCTGTTCGGATTGTGGGTGATTTTAGCAGTGGGAGGCGAGAGCGAGCGATATCTCTGCTGTCACATGAGGAGATGAGACTCGCTGACTCTGAGAGCGACAAAGATCGATGGGTGACAGGGTCAAGCTGCACAACGAGGGTGCCGTGCTAATTGAGCCATCAGTGGCTAGCCAATCACAGAACACATACATCTCTCTAAGAACCACTCACAGGTGAAAAAGTATCTGGTCTAATCATTTCTAATTGTTTTGATGTAATGCTACGATGCCCATTTTCAGCGACTGACTCATAAGTCCTTGGCCAGCCTAAACGCCTGCTTGTGTTTGATCATTGTGCTTCTCTACAAGGAAGCAATCACAGGATCAGGAGCTGACTGTGGTACAGGGAAATCTCTTAAGTCCTTATCCACTAACTTAATCCTCTGTCCTACTGTTGAGGCCTACTGTTGGATAATATATACCATAACATATACGTACCATATACAATTATAATATATATGGACATTATATAGTGACCAGATACATTTTTTTCTCTCTTTCTCTCACTCTCGCTCTCTCGGTTTCTCTCTCTTTCTTTCTCTCGGTTTCTCTCTCTCTCTCATTCTACATACATTTACCTTCACCATATACCATAACATATACGTACCATATACAATTATAATATATATGGACATTATATTTACACAAAATGAGCCTGAGTAAGATGTCTTACCTCGAGGGGGATGAACCAGGGCAGGTTCTGAGCTCCCTATAATTATGGAAGACTGATAGCGTCGTCCTCCGGACGCTAGTATATCTTTTTCCTTGCGTAAGGAAGCCACAGGACTAAGATGATGGATTGATGGGTCAATGGTGATCCGTTTGGGTGTCACTTAGTGTTCCTTGTCCTCGTGTCTTTTTTTTTTCAACAAACGGGGGCACGTAAAGAAACCCTGCTGGCTCCTGTGCTCCATTCTCATGTCGAGCAGTGACGCACAATTCCAGCAGAGGGCGCCCTGTGCATGAACACAGCCGGGCTCTCTTGCTCTTGACTGCCTTGGTGTTCCTGTGTTAGCCTGTGTGGTACAGGAATGATTTTTTTCTAATTCAAATTATGGACCAGCAATAGACCCAATCAAAACCCATTTGGTTTGCTGAAGCTCTCCTGCCTTGATGAGGACGTGTCACTGTTTAAGGAGTCAGCTGCTCTGAGATGGTTGGGTGAAAGTGAAAGTCCTCTCTAAGGCAGAGGTGGTGTAGACACACACACTCTGAAATTAACCTCTGCATTTAACCCATCCAGGGAAGTGACACACACACACAGTGAAGTGAAGTAACACTAACCCGGAGCAGTGGGCTGCCATTGGCGGCGCCCGGGGAGCAGTGATCGGGGTTAGGTGCCTTGCTCAAGGGCACTTCAGCCGTGGATGTGGGCATGGGAGAGCAGTGGTCTACCACTTCCCCCGCCCACATTTTTCCTACTGGTCGGGGATCGAACCGGCCACCCTACGGTTTCCGGCCTGAAACCCTAACCAGTAGGCCACGGCTGCCCTTAGTGAGTGTGATGGGCATGAGTTTGGCATCTTTGGCCTCAGTGACAGCCATGGCTCTGGGTATAATCTGGGTCTGATGTATCCAACCCCTCATATAATGGCACCGACTCCATTCAAAGGTTAATTACAGATTTAGTAATCGACTCATTTTGCAGACACCTTTATCCAAAGTGACGCATGGTATGGTACATTTATGTAAGATGTGATGCAAACTATTACCCTGCTTCAATGTACGTATCTCTTGTCAACATTGGGTGGTAGATGTCAGTTATTAAACTCGATAATGTTTTCACTGATGCAATGCATCACAAACAGCAACATGTTAGAGTGAATCATTCTCCATTGTAAAAACAACAATCAATGGTCTCTCCCCATGTAGAGATTTGAGTTATATTTACTGCCCATGTAGAAATGTTAGTAATAATAATACTACATACTTCTCAGAGTTGTTACTAATTATTCGTTAATCCTAAATTCATTGTGTAATAACAATAAAGTTATATAAGAATAAGTGGAAACGTAGCCCTTAAGTACCTACGCTTTACACACTTTATATGAAGTAGGGCCTAATTAATTTCACCACACAGCCTGTGGCAGCGATAGAAACGAGACAGCTGTGTAATAAGGAAGAAACGACATGCCGTTTTTTTTCAATCATTTTTTATTCTTTTTTTTCATTGCACAGTAATCTCTATCTACAGAAGTTCTAAACCATTAGTGGCAGCAGATACTCAGAAACACCCATGTGAAATTCTGCATAAAACTGTACAAGAAAAAAATCGGCTACAATGAGAAAATACTTCGACCGACTGATAACCTTTCGAACCAGGACAGAGAACGCGTGGGGCTATGTGAGACGGACTCCCTCGTGAAAAGATCCGTATATTACATCAGGAAAACAAAAACTCTCAACACGATTATTTAAAAAAAACTAAAAAAAAAGATTCAAAACGCTTGTCAATCATAGACACCCAAGCACAGATCCCCCCAACTTTCCAGATCCTTCCATGGGGTCACTGTGTGGCAGGTATGCCTAATTTTCGATATTCGAGCGACGACATGACACACAACCTCCTTGTGAAAACAAATACAGACATGAAATGTGGATGCCAAGTCCAGGAGATAGTCCATGCCATGCTTGCCAACTAAGAGTAGTCATGATTAGATAAAGGGAGTCTTTATGTGTCTGTTAGGAAACCTGGAGGGCTCAGAGACTGTTGGGAGTCAATTTAGTCTCAAAGACATACAGTATATCACAATCCACATGATGTATCACAACATACGTCTGCAGACAACCATGTGGGGATTGGGTCTGAATCTGTGTGGAATCGATTCGTGTATGGAGCACTGGTGCAGGCGGGGGATCTCAAATGTTCTCAAACGGAGAGCAAGGACAGTGGTCGGTGCTTGTGTCAAGCAGTGACTGGGTTTTAGCACGAAAGTCAGCCATGTTCCTGCCGACTTAAGACATTTAATAACGCCGTTTCAGTGGGACTGAGGTGCCCAGTCTGGTTACTGTCCTTACGGCGTGCTATCGTTTGATGATATGCATATATAACGTTGACCCTTTGTCATCCTACCTCTCCATCTGTCACAGCCTGTCACAACCTCTGTGACACCACGAGCTTCCCGTCACAAACTGCGGCCACACCAACTGACATCACACAGCGAACATCTGTCACATGAGCGAGATGAAACTTCTCTTTATTTCACACAACATCTCTAGTTCTCTGTGAAGTTTGGCTCCTGCCACATCGATGCACTTCCGTAGCCAACGGCCTAAGCACCCAATCACCATCATCCTGTCATAACAGAACACAAGGCACGGAACCTTTAGACATGCCCCTCTCAATGCCGCTGTGCTGTCTAAGCGGCTTTCAGACATGGGACTTTTACTCTGGTTTCTCTTGATCCTTGACATATCCAGTATACATATATCAGACTGTCTGTGTATTGCTATTGAAGTCCACCCCTATCCAGTTACTCAACAACCCAGAGTGCATTGGGCTCAGGTCAGCTGCGTCCAACCTGTGCCTATGGTGGTTGTCTTTAGAGTCCGAATGTGTGCGCCATGAAGACACAGCTCGCCTTTTAATACAAACTATAGTCTGGACAGAGCCCCATCTCTTGACAGTAATACTGCATTTTTTTTTGGGCCAGACAACCTCGGGCCCAGTAATACTCAGCCTATCCGCTCCTGACACTACAGGGGACCACACTGGCACAATAAGCCTGCATGGGCCGAACCACACAGCACCACATGGGTCGAACCACACAGCACCTTGGGGCCTAACCACACAGCACCACATGGGCCCTACCACACAGCACCTTGGGGCCTAACCACACAGCACCACATGGGCCTAACCACACAGCACCACATGGGCCGAATCACACAGCACCACATGGGCCTAACCACACAGCACCACACGGGCCGAACCACACAGCACCACACGGGCCGAACCACACAGCACCACATGGGCCTAACCACACAGCACCACATGGGCCTAACCACACAGCACCACATGGAAAGAAACCAGCCAAACGGCTTTCCGCATGTTTCCTCTGAAGTTGTCAAGTTCAAGGCTGCAGTGACATCTGATATCGGGCAAACTTGAAAGAAGGCTGTTCTGCTGCCCGTGTTCTGACGAGGTGACATGGCAACACTGATTCTACTTTATAACTTTTGGTTCAGCAGTTCCACACAGATCTGACAGACGGATGCCTGCAGTGCAGAATGGAAGTACAGGACCACAACTTGTTGGAGCGGCTATCGAACGTAGCCCACAGCACTGTCAGACTGTCAGTGCTTGTTACGACCAAAATACAATGACGCAAGGAAATGCCCTGGACTCCAGTGAGACAACAGATGAGACGGGAGAACAGATCTGGCCCGGAGTCGGCCCTAACCCGGCCCTAAGTCGGGGGGGGGGGGGGAGATCTGAGCCATATCTGGGCTGAGTCACATGACCAGCAACAAACATAATAGCAGATAAGGCTGACTAGCTAACCCCTTGCCTTTGGCCCTGATCCGGCTCAGGTCAGGCACCGATCTGGCCTAAGCCTGTTCTCAAGACAGTCACATGACTAGTTGCAAACATGACACTCCTGTTGCTTTACATGTAACATGTTAACAGACAACGGGAAAAACTAAATCTTTGGCGTCTGGCGTAAAAATTATGGCAACTGATTGTGGAGTCACTTTGACTTCTGCAAAGGGAGGGAGGGTTCGTCTGGATTGTCGCGTTTTCTTTCTTTTCTTGTATTTACAGAACGATGCAAAAGATATGGCCACAGTTATACACCAGATAGCCAGAGGTGGCATCTTTACAAAAACGTCAAACATAACAAGATTGATGTTTGTTTGTTACTCACTTACTCTCTCTCTCTCTCCCTCACCCGTGCGCGCGCACACACACGCGCAGACACGCACACACACGCTCAGACATGCACACACACACACACACACAAATATGGCTGAACTCTCTGGCACTGTATTCATACTAAAAACACAGGGATCATTTTGGATGTGCCTCTTTCTGCATCCTATACACAATATGGCCTAGATGCACTGTTTACACACAGACACACCCACACACTCTGTCTCTCTCTCTTACACACACACACACACTCAGAGTTAAACAAGTACTGCATTTGTGTGTGGTGGAGGGGGGTTGGTGTACGTCTGTGTGTGTGTGTGAGAGAGAAAGACAGAGACACAAAGTATGATTATGTCTGCAACAAATACTCTTCCTTTCTGGTCCTTGGGAGGAGTGAGTGTAGTTTATTGTGCACTCCCCCTTGGGGCCTCCACACTACACTTCCCATGGTTCCACACTCTTTGCCCTTTGAGAGGGAGAATCATGGGTGAGAGAGAGAAACAGAATAGAGAGGGGTGGAGGGAAAGAGAGGAGGGATGAAGGGAGAAAGAGAGAGCAGCACACACTCTTGATCAGAGTCGGTCCTAATGTTCTTCCTCAGGAATTGAAATTGACCCACAGACACTAACACACACACACACACACACACACACACACACACTTTTCCACCCACCCATGGACACATACACACACAAACAAATATACGCAATAACCCATCTTTACTCCTATCCTCATATTATAAGTGCATTAGCTTCCCAAAGGCAGTTCGAAACATCTACAAACACTCTAAATCTAAATGACCAGAGAACACAGACACACACACATATCCCCCTTAATGAAATCCCAGGTCATACAATACACAGTTTTTTTCCACCAACTCTTTCTTTTTCTGTCTCTACTCTGTCTCTTTCTCTCTCCCTTTCTCTCTCTCTCACACGTTCACACACACACACATACACACACACACAGCCCTTAAACAAAGAGCACTGAGCAGGACAACGCATTACAAAAATACATTTGCAACACGAAAAGAAGACTACCAGCAAATAAATAATATAAATACATAAATAACAGGGTGGTTCACTTCCGTAACACTTACAGGAGACATGACACATTCACATACATTTCAGGGGAAACAATCCATTGACCAAGAAAGTCAGTAACACATTATGTAAAGGAAACAAAAATAAATCAAAAGCCCAGAACGGAGCAGTTTTGCCTTTAAGACCGTAAAAATGATGAGGAAGGAGTCCTGACAGCCGCAGGTGGAGAGAGGGAAAAGAAAAAGATCCAATTGTTCTTCGGGAGTGACATTACATCCTCTGCTTTGCCATGTTATTTCCTGTACTGCCACTTCCTATTGTGTCACTTCCTTTTGCATCACTTTCTATGATGTCACTTCCTTTTGCATCCCTTCCTGTGATGTCATTTTGGGTGACAACATGGCACTTCCTATTGCTCTGACAAATGCTGTGAGCTCTCCTTAAGGAGGGAGGGGGTAAAGTTTCTGGTGTATACAGTGTTGATCCTTTATATAGGTTGATATAGAGATTTATATAGAATTATGTATATACTTATTTTCCCAACTTTTTACATCTTTTTTTTTTATTGTGTTTAGACGTGTCTTTTTACGTATTCGTTTTTTTGTAATAGTTTTTGTTTATCTGCTCTGTGGACGTCTCCATGCCGTCGGAACCCCAAAGCCGCCATGGAAGAGGGACGTAAAACAAAAGAAGAAACAAACAAACAAACAAAAAAAAAAACAGACACATTTCCACGTGGAAACTCCCGAAAGACAAAAAAAGAACACCACAGAGATGGCTTCTACCCTTCCGCTCCCCAGTCCATACTGAGGCAAGTTTATCATTGTGCTCGGCGAGGGAACGAGGGATCAGGTGCACCCGGCCGAAGGAGAGGTGGAGAGAGGGGCGGAAGAAGGGCAGGATGGCGTCCCTCGGGCACCAGACCTCAGAACTGGTACCACCTCTTGTCTTTACATTTCAGCATCATCTGAGGGGTGGGGGGGGGAAACACAAAATAATCAGACCCAGCTCATTTCCAATGGACACTCAAGTATAATAAGACAAGCAGTAGTAGGATAGCACCACTGATATGGTACTGTTGGAAATGTGCTGCCTTTGTGTTCCTTGTATGTGAGCAAAGAGCAAATATGTTGTTAGTTGTTTATTTATTAGCCGAGTGCTACTACTGTTCTGTAGCGATATGCTATCATTGAAATAGTGGTATGTTGGTGATATGCTATCATGCTACTGGTGTGGTACCGATGTGCTATCATTGAAATAATGGTATGTTGGTGATATGCTATCATGCTACTGGTGTATTAGCGGTATGCTACCACTGCCTGTCAGAGGTGCACTAACACATATGATTTATCATTATGATATGATAGTTGAGCTGATTTAATAGCAGTGTGCTTCCACTGTGTGTAACCACTGTATGTTAGTGTGTTAGTAACTGCCACTGCGGTACTGTTGGTGTGTGTTAGTGTGTGTTAATGTGTGGGTGCTGTGTGTAACCACTGTATGTTAGTGTGTTAGTAACTGCCACTGCGGTACTGTTGGTGTGTTTTAGTGTGTGTTAGTGTGTGTGTGCTGTGTGTAACCACTGTATGTAAGTGTGTTAGTAACTGCCACTGCGGTACTGTTGGTGTGTTTTAGTGTGTGTTAGTGTGTGTGTGCTGTGTGCAACCACTGTATGTTAGTGTGTTAGTAACTGCCACTGCGGTACTGTTGGTGTGCGTGAGTGTGTGTTGGTGTGTGAGGTGGGCTGACCTCGTGTGCGTGTTTGGAGAAGGAGTCAGCGCTGGTCATCATGGCGGCCGTTTTCTCCTCCGCCTCGCTCAGCTTCTGCCCTCGCTCGTCCAGCGCCTGGCGAGTCCGTGCCAGGTCTGCCATGATGCCCGTGGCCGCCCCCTTCATGCCCTCGATGCCCCCAGGGCCAGGGATGTGCTGAGCCAAACTGCGGGGGGCTCTACCCGCGCCCGTCTCCCCGACTGAGAGAAGAGGGGGGGGGGGGGGGGGACGACGACAGGAC
>NC_137921.1:65985905-65988405 GCF_963457725.1 Sprattus sprattus | reverse complement strand
ACATACACATGTAAACATGTAAACATACGCATGAACAGAAACACCACTACTCACATCAACTAAGACAGTGGTTCTTAACCTTTTTGGAGGTACTGAACCCTGCAAGCTTCATCAGTGCATTCGCCGAACCCTTTGTACGACATTGCTAGTGTGAACCGAGCTATACTGTGTGTGTCTTGACCCCTGCTGAACCCCTGAGAGTGGCTCAACGAACCCCTGGGGTTCGATCAAACCCAGGTTAAGAACCACTGAACTAAGAACATTCATACAAACAATGTCAACCTCACACAATGTTGATGATCACAACCTTCACAAATGCACTACTAACTGACAGCACGCACGCACACACACGCACACACACACGCGCACGTGCACAAGCACACACACACACACACACAGAGTTATACCAACATGAAAAGGTGCACACAAATAAATGGAGAGGCAGACACATACCACACATACCAAACACACACACACACACACACACACACACACACACACACACACACACCTTTTTGCTGTAGCCCTGGCGTTTCTGGCGTAGGCCCACAGAGTAAAGTGCAGGGATGATGTCCACGGTGCAGTCAGCGCAGTACTCACAGCACGTCACCGGAGACTCGTGCAGAGTCAGGGGGTACGGGTTCTCAAAGATGGGGTACCTGCCCAACCACCGTATAACAGGTTAGTCTGTTATAGTCCTGTGTGTGTGTGTGTGTGTGTGTGTGTGTGTGTGTGTGTGTGTCTGTGTCTGTGTTTGTGTGTCTGTGTCTGTGTCCGTGTTTGTGTGTGCTCCTGTGTGTGTCTGTGTGTCTGTGTGTCTGTGTGTGTGTGCTCCTGTGTGTGTCTGTGTCTGTGTTTGTGTGTGTGTGGCTGTGTGTGTGTGTGTGTGTGTGTGTGTGTGGCTGTGTGTGTGTGTGTGTGTGTGTGTGGCTGTGTGTGTGTGTGTGTGTGTGTGTGTGTGTGTCTGTCTGTGTGTGTGTGTGTGTTGGGGGGGGGGGGGGTCTGTGTGTGTGTCTGGGTGTGTACAAGTGCATTAAATTGCGTATGTGTGTGCATGTGTGTGAGTCTGCGTGCATGAATATGCATGTAAGTCCAAGCACGGCCTCCTGTATAAAAATTGAATTAATTCATGCTTAACAGTCGTTCAGAGGCATTACAGTGGAAGGATTACATATGCATGACCGTGTGTGTGTGTGTGTGTGTGTGTGTGTGTGTGTGTGGAGTATTCTCACCCGTTCTGTGCAAGGTCGATCACAACTAAGTCTTTCTCCAGCAGGACCACTACTGCATATGGCTCCTGGAAATCTACAACAGAGCAGAGAGCACAGTGGTTAGACACACACACACACACACACACACACTCACACACACACACACAGAAACACACACACACACACACACACACACACACACACACACACACACACACTCACACACACACACACACACACACACACACACACACACACACACACACACACTCACACTCACACTCACACACACTCACACACATACACACACACACACACAAACACATCCCCCAGTTATTCACTGAGACAACAGCACATCATCACTTCTGTTTATTGATGACAGTACACAGTGTGTTAGCTGATGCATTTGATGAAAAACCACACTGTAAAGTGAACTAGTCTTAGGGTTACAAACGCGGGGTAAAATCACAGGGTCCCCGCTGCTTAAGCAGATAGAGGCAAGTTGTGCTTCCCGTCTTACATATGCATTACATATGCATTAATGGGAGGGTACGTATAAGGGGAAGTTGGTGTTCGCCGCAAAAAGGTGGGAGGATGTGTAAAGTGAGCCTATTTATGTTTTCCGGGGTATTTACAAACACTGCCTGACGAAAGGGCGCCCCTTATTTGCGTGAGATTTCTCCGCCTCATAAAAGCAGGTCTATACCAGGTCTGTTCTATTTGTAACCAAACAAGGGATGTTTTAGCATGACATATCAGCTGCTCAATGAAAATGATGTGCGCGCAAGAAATTTAACACAATTCATTAAAAAAATAAAGCTGCAGGTGATATGACAGATAGATAATAGAAAACCGCTTCGCGGCCCGGATTATTTTTAGTTAAAAAATGTAAGTGCTCGTGCCGCCCCCCACGTGTCATGAAAAAGTTGGCTGCCCGGTTCGCCCGTGCCTAAAACCGCCATTGCTCACAGGCCTTCCTACAAAGACCCTCAAACCGCTTCAGCAGGTAAAAAAGGCAGCTGCCAGAGTTCTTATGAAAATAAAAAGAACTGGCCACATTGTTCCAACACTTAAGTCCTTACATAAGCTTCCAGTAAATCACAGAACTGTTTCTGCTGCTTGTTTCTAAGTGACTAAATGGGACAGGACCAAACTACTTCTAGGAAATGTTTCAGCTGTACACACCTGCTACACCACTCCACTCTCCTCTCTGTTGATAATACCTGCTGTCAGAACTCAACATGGTGAAGCAGCCTTTAGTTGCTATGGCACCAACATCCAGATGACAT
>NC_137921.1:65978405-65980905 GCF_963457725.1 Sprattus sprattus | reverse complement strand
GGTTGACTACTGCAATGGTCTTAAACTCACTCAGGTCTTTCTCTCCAGCAGGGTTGACTACTGCAATGGTCTTAAACTCACTCAGGTCTTTCTCTCCAGCAGGGTTGACTACTGCAATGGTCTTAAACTCACTCAGGTCTTTCTCTCCAGCAGGGTTGACTACTGCAATGGTCTTAAACTCACTCAGGTCTTTCTCTCCAGCAGGGTTGACTACTGCAATGGTCTTAAACTCACTCAGGTCTTTCTCTCCAGCAGGGTTGACTACTGCAATGGTCTTAAACTCACTCAGGTCTTTCTCTCCAGCAGGGTTGACTACTGCAATGGTCTTAAACTCACTCAGGTCTTTCTCTCCAGCAGGGTTGACTACTGCAATGGTCTTAAACTCACTCAGGTCTTTCTCTCCAGCAGGGTTGACTACCGTAATTGTTTTCTCTCAGGCCTTTCTAAAAAGACCCTCAAACAGCTCGTACAAAAGGCAGCTGCCAGAGTTCTTATGAAAATGAAAAGAACTGACCACATTGTTCCAACACTTAAGTCCTTACATTAGCTTCCATTAACCCACAGAACTGAGTTTAAAGCACTGCTGCATGTTTATAAATGATTTAATGGGACCGGACCAATTTACCTTTCAGAAACGTTTCAGCAGTAGACACCTGCTAGACCTCTCAGATCACTGGAGAAAGATGTGTTGGTAATACCTACTGTCAGAACTGAACATGGTGAAGCAGCCTTTAGCTGCTATGCTGCTCAGCTCTGGAACCCACTTCCTGATCACATCAAAGGAGCTCCAGCTGTAGCCAGTGTCAAATCTAAACTGAAGACCCAAACTGTCTCAGATGCTTTTTTGTTAACTGATCGAATGCACTCTACTTTTTATTTATTTACTTTATTATGTATCTATCTTTTCCATTTAATTTTAGCTTCATATTTTAATCGTTATGTTCTTTTCTCATGCACATAACTGTTTTAAAAATTAATTTTTCTATTTTCTTTTCCTGTTCATTTGTAGAGCACTTTTAATTACCAGTGTGTATGAATTGGGCTGTATAAATAGACTTGCCTTGCCTTGCCTTGCCCTGTGTACCCTGGGGGAGAGTTAGTCATTCACTGGATCCTTTGCACTCTCATCTCACACCCCTGAGACTCACAGAGAGAGTCCAGGAAGATTTAGGAGCTGCAGTTGTTCAATCTGACATGCCCTCTCCTCTCGCCACACATTATGCTGACTTTACTTTTGCACTCCTCTGGCCCTCTGTGTGTGCTTGTGTGTGTGAGAGTTTGCACTGATATCTTTGTGAGTGTGTGTGTGTGGTAGTACTTATTGTCTCTGACTTGACTGTGTGTGAGCGTGACTGTGTGTGAGCGTGACTGTGTGTGTGTGTGTGTGTGTGTGTGTGTGTGCTTTCAAACTCACCCAAGTCGAGTGGTTTTGTACTCCACCTTGAGGATAGGTTTACACGGCTCTGGCTTCTTCCCATCCTTGGGCTGTTTTCCTGGATAAGGAAAAGCACACAGTCTCAGTGAGAGAGAGAAAGAGAGAGAGAGAGTGAGGAAGAGAGAGGGAGAGAGAAAGAGAGAGAGTGAGGAAGAGCGAGAGAGAGCGAGAGAGAGCAAGAGCGAGAGAAGGAGACAGATGAAAAACACACACATTCAGTAGGAGACAAAAAGAAGGAGACTGGAAGAGTCAACACACGTTCTGTTTAAAAGGGGGATAAAGAGTGTCAGTGTTTACATAATAAAACTCAACATGAACGCAGCTCACGCTGTGATTGGTTGATGCAGGCAAGGCAAAGCATATTTGGCAGGGTACCTGTCCATGGTCCTGAAATGCCTAACGGGGAACCCTGAGTGATCGCTGTTACATAGTGATCACATACAGTATATATATATAAACAAAATGGAAGAGGTCTGCTTCTAAATCAAATTAACTACTGTTTTACTACACTGGGTATACAAGCACTGGCTAGAGAGAGAGAGAGAGGGAGAGAGAGAGAGAGGAAGAGAGAGAGAGAGGGAGAAAGAGAGAGAGAGAGAGCGAGAGAGAGAGAGAGAGGGAGAGAGAGAGAGAGAGAGAGAGGGAGAGAGAGAGAGAGAGGGCCTGCTGTAGTGCCATGTGTCCCCTGTGCTACTGCAGAGAAAAGAGTATTCAAACACTCCCTGTGCCCCCCCCCCCCCCCCCCCCAGAGAATCAAACGTGTGTAGAGGTGTGTGTTAACACAAGAACAGACAGGGTATTTCTTTCCTGTGAGAGAATGCAAACACACACATACACACACAGAGAGAGACAGAGAGAGATACAGACAAAGAGAAAGAAAAAAAACACACACACACACGCACACACACACACACAGAGAGACAGATATACACACTCACTCACACTATGGTGAGTTCACTTCAAATCTGACGCAACACAGTGAAATCAAGGAGAATAGGGAGTGGAGATTTCTCTGGAGAGTTACCTTCCAAAATGTCTTCATTCAGCTGAGGTACGTGTGTGTGT
>NC_137921.1:65960905-65968405 GCF_963457725.1 Sprattus sprattus | reverse complement strand
GGTCTCCCTGAATGACTGCACTCATCTTTCCACATCAGAGAACGAGGGATGAGGGAAAGGAGAGATGAGGCTTTGGGAGTCACTCATTCATCACACACACACACACACACACACCAAACACACAGACACAGTCCAAACACCAGCAAAAAACACACACTCTGTCGTGCACGTGGACCAACACACACACAGGCACACACACTATTTATCTGTCTATTTATCTCCCTGACACACACACATACACACACACACACACACACACACACAAGCCTTAATCCACAGCCACTGCTATTTATATCAGCGTCTTTATAAATATTTGATACGGCCTTTTATTAGTTCTGCTTTTAGGGGAAGAGCTACAGGGCTGAGTGTGTGTGTGTGTGTGTGTGTGTGTGTGTGTGTGTGTGTGTGTGGGTGTGTGTGTGTGAGAGTGTGTAAGAGGACAGAGGCGTGTAAGAGAGAGTTGTGCACTTGAGTGTTAATGTGCGTGTGCGTGTGTATGTGTGTGTGTGTGTGTGTGTGTGTGTGTGTGTGTGTGTGTGTGTGTGTGTGTGTGTGTGTGTGTAAATGTGTTCAAGCGGACCACAACTGTACCTCATCGTATGCGTAACGGCATTCTCCCTTCTTTGATTTTAAGTCCCACAACACGACGATACCACCCTCATATCCAATGATCAGCTGTGAAGGAAGCAAGACGCAAGCTTAGAATTTACACAAACACAAACTGTCATCCACATTAACATGCGTAAAACACACAGACACACACACATTGATGAATGCACAACATACACACACACAAAGACCCACACACAAAGACACAAACACACTCTCTCTCACACACACACACACACACACATACACACACTCACACACACACACACACACACCTACTCTAGGAGTAATTTGAAAAAGAGGTCACTCACCTTCCCCTCGTCCATGGGGTTATCACTGATGTGCACCACTGGGCCCGGGTGAGCCTTTGAGGAGCTGAGAGAGAGAAAGAAAGGAGAAAGAGAAAGAGAACGAGAGAGATTGAACATCTCGTAACAGAACTCGTTTTCTGAACCAGTATTCCAACCTTTAAATTACAGCAAAATGCATGAGAGAAAGAACGAGATGGTAAGAGAAGGGGGGG
Source organism: Sprattus sprattus (assembly GCF_963457725.1). NCBI lineage: Eukaryota > Metazoa > Chordata > Actinopteri > Clupeiformes > Clupeidae > Sprattus > Sprattus sprattus. The sequence continues at coordinate 65,967,273 of NC_137921.1, read as the reverse complement.
GGGGGGACTTGATTTTAGAAACATTTTTATTTAACCATGGATAAACATCACCTAAAAAGACCTCATACTAACTGTATGTGTGTATGTGTGTGTATTTGTGTGTGTGAGAGAGAGAGAGAGACAGAGAGAAATATTTGATTTTAAACACCATTTGAAATTCAGAGATCATGGTGTCATGTCTGTATCCTGGCCTTCATTCTTTTCTCTATGGGATGTAAGGATGACCAACATGGCCGGCCCCACCAAGACACTGGTCTCACAACTGAACACAAACACAGTTTTTGAAAACATTAACCAGCTTCTTCGCTAGCTCATAGCCTTCCCATCACAACAAATGAAGGTGCTAGCCTTGCACGTTTACAGAAAAGGGTAAACAGAGAGGGGGGGGGGGGGGGGGCAGCTTTTGTGAATGTGCGTGCATGTGTGTGTGTGTGTGTGTGTGTGTGTGTGTGTGTGTGTGTGTGTGTGTGTGTGTGTGTGTGTGTGTGTGTGTGTGTGCATGCCTTTATGTATGTATGTATGTACTGTATCTGTGTGTGTGTGTGTGTGTGACAGAGAGCCTTTGTGCCGTGTGTGTGTGTGTTCACGTACGTACATGCCACTCGACCTTTGGCCAAATTGCCCTTTCCAAACCTTCACACAACAATCCATAATCTAACCTCCCAATAACTACACAACATGTGTTCAGCGGCGATTAGAAAAAAAAAAAGAGTAGGCAGAAAAGCCCATCAACCCTTTCCTTCTGCAGGCCCCCTAAGGTGCAGTAAGTGATGGGGTCCCAGACAACCTACTCAATAGGACAGCCATTCAACTGTGGCCTAGCTTGCAAAATGATGTCGCAAGTTGCTGAATACACAATGGCCAATGGCAGCTAATGCACACATGGGCAAAATGTGGCTTTTTTTCCCACACAACAATAGAAATGCTAAACGTACAGGTGTAACCTTCAAAACCAGCTGAGATATGATCCTTCCCCTTGCCCAACCTTCCCAGCCTCATAGATTTGAGCTATTCCCAAATGGCACAGTCAAGGTCACCAATCAATGAACTGACAAACAAGCCCTCCATTAATGGGAGTCAACATACAGTATCACTCCCCAGAGTTAGTAGAGAGGAGCAGAGATGGATGCCCAAGCACTAGTGCTCTTTCTGCACTAAGGGCCAGATTTACTAACAGAATTTTGCCCACTTCAGGTGTAATTTCTACGCAATATGTGGGTAAAGACATGGAACCGTATTTACAAACGCGGTACACTTGGGTGAAATCGCAGCTTGCCTGCTGCTGAAGCGGATAGAGGCAAGTTGTGCTTCCCGTCTTATACATAAGCATAAATGGGAGGGTATAAGGGAGGGTGGGTGTTCGCCGCAAAAAAATGGGAGTTGTGTAAAGTGTTAAAGAAGTAAATATTCCATGGTATTTACTAAGACTGCCTGATGAGAGCGCGTCTCTAATTTGCGTAATAATTCTCTGCCTCATAAAAGCGGGTCTAAACCAGGTTGTTTCATTTGTAATGAAACAAGAGATGTTTTAGCATGACATATCAGCTGCTAAATGAAAACTATGTGCGAGCAAAACATTTTACGCAATGAATAAAAGAAAATATAGGAACATCAGGGTTTTGGGAAAATATAACAAAAATGTTATATGTTTTAATGTTTATATTTGATATATCATTTAATATAGGCATATAAAAAAATGTCCCCCCAGCTAGCTGTTCGGCCAGGTCTTACCCAGAATCACCACTCCATGTAGGGTTTAAAGGCACCCAGTGCAACTTTATAGGCTTGAGACTCGAAAAATAAACATTCAATTTCTAGTCTTTTTTTACATGTAGTAAGTTTCAATAACTCCATACCATTACATATCGACATTCAAGGAGCAAAGATGAGACGTCGTTGTGTGGTGAGAACTGATAGAAAATCGTAAACAACAACAATCGCCGGTGGGGAGAGGCCATTTTTCCATTGACTGGAATCCTGCTTTATTTATTGGTGGCACCAATAAATAAAGGGCTACGCTCTTGCAGCTAGTTTAAGCGCTCTTTTTAACGCCCAAAGTATCAAATAATGATGCAAATGTGCTAATATGGTGAAGTAAATGTCAATATCATAAAGATTGTCTTATCCAGAATATTTCCATTTTGATGCCCTAGTGTTGCACTGGGTGCCTTTAAAACCGTATTCTTTGTCTTTTCCCCCATTGTTCAAGCACACAGAGTACAGCGCTCGCCTTCTGCGTAGGTGTTACACATATCTATTCAGTAAGGGATAATGGCCGACGAGCTGTCCAGTTCTACGAAGTTAATGGACGCTGCGGGGCAAAGAACACCACGACGCGGAGCGGTGTTGCTCCGCAGAAGTATTTCGTTCCAGAGGGAGATAAGGAAAAGTACTTGTACCTGAAGTACACTAACTAAACTAAGTTAATTGTAGAGACAGAGCATCATATTCATTTCAGGCACTGACTATGCGACAAGGTTCTTGTTCGATAAATACTAAACATGCAGAAACACAATGTGCGCTGTATGCGGTTTGGCAAAGGTGCTGATTATGCTGCGCTCGCAAATGTACGTTAGTGAGGCCATTCGTGTCCAAAAACGTTTTATGTTACTGTACCTAAGGATTGAGGATTTGCCCAACAGACACAACGTGGTCACTGTGGAGGCCACCGTCCCCCAGGCTTTCTCTCTTTCTCTCTCTCTCTCTCCCTCCCTTTCTCCTTTTCTTTTTTCTCTCTCCCTCTCCCTCTTTCTCCTTTTTATTTTTCTCTGTGTCTCTCCCTCTGTGCCCGTTTCTTTCTTTTCTCTCTCTCTCTTTTTCTCTCCCTCTCTCTATCTCTTTCTATCACTCCCTCACTGAAAACATTAAAGATGGGAGGAGAAAATACACCCTTCTGGATTTCTACATGGGATCTAATTACATTGTGTAGTTCCAGTGAGTGATGTGTGTGTGTGTGTGTGTGTGTGTGTGTGTGTGTGTGTGAGTGTGTTTCTCCATTTAAGTGTCGTTATATGACGTTAACTCCCCCACCACACCCCTTTAAATTCAGGGCCTATCACCATGGCAACATGAGAGAAGGACAGAACTCGGGCAGAGCACCGCCCCCCCATCTCCCTCACACACACACACACACACACACACACACACACACACACACACACACACACACACACACACACACACACACACAGCCTTAAACGCTACGTGACTATGGTGCCAGGGAGGCTGAGAGAGACAGCAGCTTTGACTGATGGCTCTGTGAGGCCACCCATCAGTCATGGTGACGGACACACACACCACCAGCTGGCTGCTGATTCCGCTCCGGATCCGGCCCTGTCCCGGCCTGCATGCGGCCCACAGTCAGCTGCTGGACCGGCCTCAGCAGCATCAGACAGACAGAAAGAGGAAGGACACATCGTCTAGGTCTGGAGCCAGGAACGCCCCCCTCTACACACACACACACATTCACATACACACACACACACACATTCACATACACACACACACACATTCACATACACACACACACACATTCACATACACACACACACATTCACATACACACACACACACATTCACATACACACACACACACACCTATACACACACATACAAAAGGTAACACACACACACACACACACACTCAAACTGAAACACTCACACACACGCACACACACAAGCTAACACACTGACAAGCTGATACAAACACACAATCCCTCATACACATATACACTCACACTCACACACTCACACACACACACACACACACACACACACACACACACACACACACCACTCTTATAATGCACCCCATTACAGCTGTCATTGGGTAGCGGGCACACACAGCTGGATGTGGCAGCTGGGTAGCTCCATAGCCTTAACACTCCACCAGCCCCTGCTATTCTCACACACACACACACACACTCACACGCACACACCAGCCCCTGCTCCGTCCTTGTGTCCTCCGCACACACACAGCGCTGCTATGGTGCTGGAGTCTCTACCCTAAATGACCATGAGGCGGGTAACACACACACACACACACACTCACAGCGCTGCTATGGTGCTGGAGTCTCTACCCTAAATGACCATGAGGCGGGTAACACACACACACACACACTCACAGCGCTGCCATGGTGCTGGAGTCTCTACCTAAATGATCATGGGGGGGGTAACACTTCATTGGGCCCTGTGTCATAACCGTGTAATAAACATGTCTTGACCAAGCCTTACTCCGTGGCACTGTCATGCTGTTAGCATTGTCAGTGATGGTCATGACGGCTTATTTTGAATGGCATTCCAGATTAAGTGACATGCACATAAACTGACACTTTACTTGTCGCTGGGCTCGTCAAGTTCAGTTCGCTCTTGCCAGCCAATTAAAATCAAGAAGGGGGCAGGACATACATTGTCAACAGTGGCATCATTCATATGTAGCTTGGTATATATATGTAGTACTACAACCAAAACCTACACTACAAAGCCTGGCATGTTGACAGCTTCTGTTGTAATGCCAATATAAATGTGTTTCTTTGCTTTGTCAATGTCAAGTTTTTAATGTGCTGAGTACTGAACGTTTGCTACAATGCTTCAGTTAACTAGTTAGCTATTTAGTAAGCATAACTTTCATATCCAAAGGTGAAGGTGGCCGGTTTTGATAACCTTAACAATAAACGGTTGCTCTGAAAATGAGGTTGCCAGTGCAAAAAAAAACGCACCTGGTGAACAAAGGCCCTCATTTTGTCATCAGTCGTCATGACAACTGATGTCCAATGACAATATTATGTTGTTATGTTGTCATGACAAGCCATCCAAAATTCTAAGAACTATGTTATGGAGCAGTTTCAGTGTCCCTGACAACTGTTGTCAAGATTAACTCAGAGGCCAAGCACTAGTTTGTTTACACTCGAAAGATAAGAGCCTACTGCCTACATGTTTTGAGAGTTTTACAAACAAATAGGGAATATTGATACTTAGAAAACTAGGATAAATTCATTTCTGGAAGAGATCCTTCTAAAGTATCCAAAGAACAGATGATGTAGAGTTGTTGCCGGGAGAATTATTTTTCTCTCTCTGTTCACCTGTTCAAGGGTTTGAGGCAATCATACTTGATATCCAAAATATTGTTAAAAGCTCTAAATGCAGGTGTTTTCTGATCTAGCCATGTCTTTTCCATACAGATTAATCTTAATACACATAATAGTGAGAATATGTTTTTGAAAAGCACTGATGAACACAAAGTTCCTGTTTCAAGGTGTTCTTTGAGATACCGGTAATCATTAGGGGAGAAGAGTAACTGTGCCAGTTGGGAAGAAGGCCATTTCATATTTACACAGTTCTTCAGTTAATCCATTAACCTTCTTTTTGTATCAGTTCACAATGTCAGTCATGTCAGTCTGACAAGGAGTCCCTGTAGCGATATCATCTTTCATCATTTATTGCCAAGGCACTTTCACTCCTGGTCTGTTTCTCCACTCTAGATTCAAATGAGAACATTATAATCAAACTTTTTTTGCTTTGACTTCACCTGATATTAAAAGGTCACTACAGATTCATATTAGGTCTAAGGTTTTGGCACACCAACCTCTCAAGAGGTCTTCTCTTTGTATCCAACGGAGACGCTTTTTTTTGCGTTTTTTTTTATACAAATCTCTCCTTCTCTGGGTCGATTGCTCAGCAGGAACCGAAGGTAAACAGTAATGGCTTTGTTTATCACTGTTGGAACGTTTAGAACAACTGTAAATTGATCTTCTAGCAACGAGCGTCTCTCGATCCAAATTGTTTACAATGACTCTCCGTTGGCTTGTCCTCTGAACGGTTGTCAGGGGCGCTGAAACTGGTCTATATGCTTACATTTTTGAAAGTTGACAACTGCTGCTTAGGGTCACTTAACAATGTTTTAGCGCTTGGCAGCCATGCGAGTTTGTGACAAGATATGCCATTTGTCATTTCACATTTATGACATGATAATGTCAGTCTTATTACAGGAGGCTCTAGTCATCATCAAAGGTTGCAGACAAGTTGCATGTATGTATGCAGAGTTTAGATGATTCTAGAAAGATCCTCAAAAATACACCAACTTTTCTGTGCCAAGATGAACTTTTCTTATGCAGGAGATTTAAGAGATTCTGACAGGTGTACTTGCTGCTGGCAAAATACCTGTTTTAATATGTGTGTATGGGTGTGTGTGTGTGGGTGAGAGAGTGTGGGATAGACAGAGAGGTAGTGTGTGTGTGTGTGTGTGTGTGTGTGCCTCTATGTCTCCAGTGAAGTGTGATTAAACCCTCTCGACTTGGCACATCAGTCAGGATCTGCACCTTCTTGACAGCAGAGGAGAAGATAGGTCCTCTAAGGCCCTGTCTACCAGA
>NC_137921.1:65948405-65950905 GCF_963457725.1 Sprattus sprattus | reverse complement strand
TTTCAATGTTCGCAAAACCCAAGATCTTGGTATCGATAGCAAATTGCTCTCGCAGATCAGAAACAGAAACACCAGCTTGATTGCTTCTCGTAACTCGACTAAATATAGTAACGTGGCTAAAAGCTAAGACATCTTTAGCGGCTACTCTTGTCATGGCTGTTCGCTGTCACCTGTGTCGGGGTGTGATTAGATCGCTTGTCTTAAGTCTGCCAACGTTGGTCGTCACCACCGCTGAAGTCACCTGCCATGTTGGATTTAAGATGCGGCCATGCCAGACTTGGGATGGGAGGTGTTGTGTTTGAACTCTGCACCTTATAGCTTTTGGCAAATGATGTGATGGCAGTTAAATACTGAATCACATCACGTCTTCTTACTTTCTGTCTCTCTCTCTCTCTCTCTTTTTCTCTCTCTCTCTCTCTCTCTCTCTCTCTCTTCAAAACCACAGGGCAAATTCATCCGAAAGACCGTGAAGCAGAGATTTGCAAGAAACGATGTTTGGCAAATGTCAAAAACTCACATGTGGATGCAAAGACACCCATGCACACACCCAGGCACACACACACACACACACACACACACACACACACACACACCCCACAGAGGTGCTGCCGGCAGCAGCTCCATCATCGGCAGTGATGAGTAGCAGCGACAGATAACCTTCTGCGTTAAGGTCACAAAATTTCCGAAACGAGATCGGATCTGAACATCGGAACGCTGGACTCGCCCCTCCCCCGTCGCGAGTCTTGAATTTTCATTGGTTGATCACGAGTGCCCCCAGTGGAGAGTCACGCATACATTTGCATGTGTTTAAGTACGCTTGAGCACGGGGGGAAGTAGAGAAGGTTGAGTATGCAAATGAGAACTCATTATGACAGCTGAAATCAGACACAAACAACCACTCTCAAGTGAACTATGCTCAGAGGGATAGAGAGGGAATGAGAGAGAGAGAAGGAGAGAGAGAGAGAGAGAGAGAGAGAGGAGAGAGAGAGAAGGAGAGAGAGAAAAGGAGAGACAGAGAAAAAGAGAGGGAGGATGAGAGAGAAAGAGAGTGATAGAGAGGGAGAGAATGAGAGAGAGAGAAAGAAAGAGAAGGAAAGTAAGAAAAGAAGGAGAGAGTGAAAGTGAGAAAGGGAGAGAGCGAGAGAAGAAGAGAGAGAAAGAGAGACAGAGAAGGAGAGTGAGAGAGATTGTATGTGTGTGTGTGTTTCCACTTGTGATTGGTGGGTAGACACAGAGAGAAAAACAGAAGCAGGTATTATAGAGACTCCAGCTGAGCCCTTGTGCACAAACACACACACACACAATCTTCCATCCACACACATTTTGCTGTGCACACACACCTCTCCTTGCTGAACTTGAGTGAATGGAGCACGGCTGGTCTCTTCTGTCGTAGATTCCAGAGGTGGACGCTGTCATCTGCCAGGGCACTCACCAGCGCCCCCTATAGGAGACAAAATGCACACATTTCAGTTTTTCACACTTGTCCAAATACCATGTACACTTTTTCACAACACTTCACACATTCACCATATCAGTAGACTATGTGAACTAAACATTGCATACATTTTGCATTGCTTAGATACAAAATGCATTCGACATCAGACAACAACACTAACCACTGTACCACTGACACCATTTACTGCATATGAAACTTACTTAAAAGTGATATCTACAGTATTGTGACAAACCAACAGATCCTAGTGTCATGTCAACAGCTTGCCTTAAAATAAATGTGGAAAACAGGGAATTTTAGGGGTGGATAAGATGAAGGAGAAAGGAGAATGCTGTGCTGTAAATGTGTTCAAAAGTTCATAAAGATCTTAGGCTAAATTCAGGGAATACTACAGATCAGCATTAGTGCTATAACTATAGGATACCACAGAACATGTAGGATAGAGCTGCCTTGAGGCATATAGCTGAAATTCATATTTACTGTATTTGATTTGATTTACAATATGTAAGATGTGTCATACGTTTTTCTTTTTTCTTTTGCAATGCAACACTAAACTGTGTGCAAATATAGAGGAAACAGCAACACATAATATATGCATTTTGCAATTCTTCAATTGTGCAATTCTTTTATGGTGTTCATTTGTAATTTAATAAAGTAGGTAAATGGAAGAGAGCAAATGCTATAGTTATGGATGGATGAGGCACTTTTGGGTGAAGTATGTGTTTTAGTGGTTGAAGTGCATTTTGCACCAAAGGTTAACCTAATGTACTGAGGTGTGTGTTTGTAAAGCCCATTGTGTGAAGACCTTAAAAAAGTCAAAGTGTGAAAATGATGGTAAAAATGTGATGCCTTTCACACACACACAACATGGTGTAAAAGTGACAACAGCAGATACACACCCAGTGATCCATACACACAGAAGCACACTTTTTCTCTTTCTCTCTCTCTCAAATAGATACACAAACACAGACATGTACACTTTGAATCACACTGACACATACACACACACACACACACACAAACGCTTAAACTTTTTTCTTCCTTAGT
>NC_137921.1:65938405-65940905 GCF_963457725.1 Sprattus sprattus | reverse complement strand
AATGAAATTGCACTGGCAGTAAGAATCAAAACATGCACATCTTAAAGACAACACACAGGACTACTGTAAAGGGATAAATGGATAAAAAAAACTAAAGTACTGGGGGAAAAAATGTAATCGAAAATGAGAAATTAGAGGGGGGAAAGACCTTGCAACACATCTAAAAAATACAGGAATAGTCTTGTCTCAGAAAACACCCTTTGAGAGTCCATGTCATGATTTCTTCCTTACCTATCAATTGCGACGAAACATTAGTTCCCATTAAACCCCATTTGTTCACAGCATTATTTCCTGCAAATCCATGTTGTTTAAGTCAAGTCTGATTTGTAAGGTTAGAGGTCAGCCTACATTATGCAAAAGCTGTTCAGATTATGGTGCATCTTTCAGGAGCATTTTCTCTCTCTCTCCCTCTCCCCCTCTCTCCCTCTCTCTCTCTCTCCACCTCTCTCCCTCTCTCTCTCTCTCCCTCTCCCCCTCTCTCTCTCGCTCTCTCTCTCCCCCTCTCTCTCCCTTTCTCTCTCTCTCTCTCCCCCTCTCTCTATCACTCTCTCCCCCCCCCCTCTCTCTCTCTCTCTCTCAGGTTGTAATAGCCTAATAAAAACATTTGGGTTTGGAATTTAAAAATCCTTTAATCATGTTGTTAGTCAATACATCCAGCTAGCACATGAAGGCCGCTCACTGGTCCAGGCTTCTTGACACGGTGTTCTAGAAAACCTGGCATAGCTAAACGTTAGCTGCATCTGCACAGTCTCTAAAGGTCTTTTACTCTCCTTCCTCTTACTCATATGAGATGAGAAGAAAAAGAAGATGAGAAGGTTGTGTGACGAACCCCTTTGGGTTCGTCTGCTCTGCCTGTTTTGTTGGTATGATTGTGGGTAAATTGGTTGATTGTGTGTGCAGGCTGTGGTTCATTCTCTCTCCTTCCAGGTGCCAGTGATCAACCACCTGGGGGGGCGTGTCCCTAACCTATAAAGAAACTGGCAAGTCCTGCATTCGGGAGGTCGGGAGCATGAGAGAAAGAGAGCAAGCTAGCAACCTGATGACTGCATGTACTGCGAGAGCAGACTTTGATCGCATGCATCGACCCTTTGTGACAACTTCAACTTTGAATTGGAAGTTGGAACCATGTGTATTTGAAACTTTTGATAATTGGAAATTGGACCGTTGTTTGAAATTGGAAATTAGAAATTGTGTAAACTGAATTTTGTGATTAAACCTTTTGTGTTTTTGATAAACTTTGGTATTTTCAGTTCTTGTAACAAGGCCAAGAGCCAGCTTTGTTACAGTTGTGCACTCTGAAGGTTGATACTTTAGCTGCTGTGCTGCTGTGCTTCTCTGCTCTGGAGCTAGCTTCCTGGTGACACCAAAGATCCCCTAACTGTAGCCAGTTTGAAATGGAGACTTTATGTCAACTGTGGCTTTTTATTGACTCATGAAACACACAATCCACTTTTAGCTGATCTAATGTACTTTTCCCTGTTTAATTATTCTTTTAACTGTTTTAAGGCACTTTAGTCTTACACTTCAATGTTCTTTAATCTGTTCAATTTTAAAACAATTTGAATTACCAATGTGTATGACTGTTTATATAATATAAATGAACTTGCCTTGCATGGCTCAATTACACACACACACACACACATCTGTATCCTGACAGAGATACCCAAGCCTTTAGTCCCCAGTATCATACAAACTCAAATCCCTTTATATATAACCACCCTTTTGAATGCCTATGCCTAGGCAGTCTTAAACTGCCATGTTGGCTGCAGTCTAAAACAAAACAAAGCTGCATGCGCGTGACATACCTAAATGGCACTTACACCGATACCAGAATTAAAAAAAAAATCTAAAAATGAATATTTTTTTTTAAGGCATATATAGCAGAAACAGAAAAAAAAAATTATATATATATATTTTTTTAAAGAATTGATAGCGGAATCGAAACGAGATTTGGCTAACGATTCCAAAGAATCGGTCCACTCGGAACCGGTTCTTAACAAGAACCGGTTCTCGATTCCTATCCCTAATCATGACAGAGATATCCAAGCCTTTAGGCCCCAGTATCATACAAACTCAAATCCCTTTATTTGGCTAGTGTAGTTGAAGAAGGATTCAACAGGCACACACTATGGAACATTGGAAAGAGTCTAAAACACAGGAAGTAGAGGGAGACAGTTGTGACAGGGAGGGCACTGACACTGGAGCATGTTCCAGATCAGTGTGTGTGTGTGTGTGTGTGTGTGTGTGCAGACAGAGGCTCTGCTGGCCTTCGACCTGTCTGCAGTGGATGCTCGCTTGTCACAACACGCTCCGTCACATCACCTTCTGTCATGCTTAACTGACCCCCCCCCCACACACACACACACACACACAAATACACACACAAATACACACACATATACACACACACAAACACACACACACATATACACACACACACACGTATACACACACACACACAAATACACCCACACCCTCACACACACACACACACACACAC
>NC_137921.1:65930905-65935905 GCF_963457725.1 Sprattus sprattus | reverse complement strand
GTGTAACCTCTCTTCACTGTGTGTGTGTGTGTCACTTCCCTGGATCGGTTAAATGCAGAGGTGAATTTCAGAGTGTGTGTGTGTCTACACCACCTCTGCCATAGAGAGGACTTTCACTAAATAAGCAGCAGCCAAACAGACTTGCTTGGCAGACTGATCTAAGCTCATTGGGATAACTCATGTATTTCTGTGATATATTTGGCATAATCGCTGCTGTTCTTAAAAAACGTTCTTACATTTTTTTCTGCATGGGGTTTCTGAGAAACAGAACTGCAAAGCTAATAGAATTGATCATTGATCATTGATCATTGATCAAGACCAAATGCATGACCATCAACATGAATGAACGAGGATTTAAGACATGTGTGCTGATCCCACACACTAAGAATTTGAACATGGTAAATACGATCTAAATCAGTGGTTCTTAACCTGGGTTCGATCGAACCCCAGGGGTTCGTTGAGCCACTCTCAGGGGTTCGGCAGGGGTGAAGACACACACAGTTTAGCCCGGTTCACACTAGCGATGTCGTTTTGAAGAAATCATATTTTATTTTTCAAATTACGAAGGGTTCGGCGAATGCACTGATGAAGCTTGCAGGGTTCAGTACCTCCAAAAAGGTTAAGAACCACTGATCTAAATGTTACTCATGTGTGGTTGTCCATACTGTCCAATCACATGATTGGAGCTTTCTTAATGTATGCAGTGGGCATGACTGTTTTCATGAAATGTTGTGCCAATCAATATATAATCAAGCAACTGTAATGTATAATTAAGGGATACTGCGACGAGAGACAGTGGTATTTTGAGAGAAATACACCATTGTTGGCTAGGCAGGAATTAGAGTGCCTTAAACTCCTATAGCCGTGGTATATTTTTAATAAACCACATGTCTTGAATGTGCTGGTGCTTTTATAACACGGATTTCAGCAGCTGATATAATTTACCTGTGATTTCAACCAGAAATATCTACACCTAACTCTCTCATGGAAACCATTCATGTGTTCAGTGGGTACAATAACACAGTAATAATCAGGAGGGAGTATGCAGATGACACGTCTCTTTTTCACGTGTCGACACGCATGACCAGATGTTTCGGAACACGGTCACACATGCTTTCGGCGTGAAATCACCTGAATCGTAAATGTCAGATAACAACTGAGGTCAGCTTCGCAATATTTGAATCATCGTAGCCGTTAATGCATGGAAATGTATGTAGATATATGTTAATGTGGAGACTCAGGGAGGCGGGGGGGCGCTGCTGTGAACCAGAGGCCACTAATGAAAATATTTAGGGGAGGGTGTGTGTGTGTGTGTGTGTGTGTGTGTGTGTGTGTGTGGGTGTGTGTGTGTGTGTGGGTGTGTGTGTGTGAGTAGATTTGACAATGTATACATACAGATACGCATACGTGCACACCCACAAACACACACACACACACTAGACACGATTTCAATGAAATCAAGGAAAGAAGTCCTTCATCTGAGAGCGAGTAAAGGCTGATTTATGGTCAGAGAGACGTAAGCGTAAGCGCAAGCGCAAGAGGCTGAGCAAGCCCCTTGCGCGACTTTTCACGTCTTGCGTGCGTCGGCCCCTTTTTCTAGACTTGCACCATTTTTTTACGCAAGCCTATTGTTCTGGGTGTGAATTGCTTGGCAATGCGCAGCAATGTGACACCAACGCAGAACCAAGCAGCCGCCTTTAGATAGCTAGATTGGCGTGTGTGTGTGTGTGTGTGTGTGTGTGTGTGTGTGTGTGTGTGTGTGTGAGAGAGAGTTGATGATAGGGTCTAGCCAGGTGGCTTCTTTCTCACACCCAGTAGATGTAGTGTGTATCGCAGTGTGTGCCCTTCGGTATCCATTAAGCACAGCTTGACCTCGTTTCCTGCCGTCTGTGTGTCAAAGGCTACTAGACGTGCGACTGACATATGGCAGCACATGTCTCTGGGGGGTCGGTCCTATACGTACCCTACCACGCCGACCACTACGGCTCGGAGAAGGCAAGAGGTAGTATACTTTATTTTTTTCAACTATGATCTTTTGCTGGTCATTACTGTGCCATTACATTAGGTGCAGTGTCAAGCTGATACTGTAGAGCAAGGTTGAATGTGATGAATGGGATCAACGCTTTGCCTTGACAGCTGCATGAGGTGTACACTGTATAACCTTGTGATGTGTACACTATATAACCTTGTGATGTGTACACTTTATAACCTTTACATTGCCTCACTGAGAGGGGTTTAGAGAGAGAGAGTGTGTGTGTGTGTGTATGTGTGTGTGAGACACACACCGCAGCGCAGACACACATTAGCAACAGGCTGTGCGCTCTGCTCCCTAGGGATCAAACACATCTCCATTAAGGACACACACACATACGCACACTCAATAACACGCACACACACACACACACACACACACACACACACACACACGCACACAGACATACATGCATTAAAATGTTCACTAGGGACAAAAAAACGGTCCAGCATTGAGTTGGCATGCTATAACCAGCCAGCACAGAAGGGCTACCCGCATCCGTGTCCAATTGCAGACACAGGCAGACACAGGTCTGTCTCTGTAGGGAACCTCACTGTAAAGAAGCCCTTTGAGACCACTGGCCTAAGTACACACAAACAGGAACAAAGGTCTCTTTTCCTCAGGTGTCAGCTGTCACAAAGACTGCTTTTGGGGACACTGGCGTCGACTTGAGACTTGAGACATGTCTCGAGGTCATGTTTGGACACTTGCTGGGTGGAAATGTCACAGCACCAGGGCCTGCAGGAGTAGCTCAGTGTGTGTGTGTGTGTGTGTGTGTGTGTGATTTGATAGACATATTGCTGATGACATGACAAGCTTTAGCTCTCCTCACTGCACACTAATTGGTGCTGCTGAACTAGTCATTGTGATGTCATCTGACAGCTAAGTATCATAGCAACTAACAGTATGGCCGTGTCGACGACCATGCACTCGCACACTTCAAACACTGACTTTCTGTGCTTAGGGCTTTCACACTATTCGCCCATCTTGGCTACCTAGTGGAAGACGAAGAGTCCTTTCGGCAGCTTTTCAGTTTGGAAAGTTGGCTGACTGACGCCTCGCAAATCACTTCAACCATTATTGCTGGTTACAATCACTGTGTCAACTTTTGAAAAATCTAAGCGAAAAAATGCCAAAATATGTACATTTACATACAAAACGCGGCCCGTCAGCAGAGTTTGGTCCGCCATCTTTGTTTAAAAATTCCAGTTGGCCGGAGGAAGCTGGCGCACAGATTTATGGGTAAAAGGCTCACACATTTGCGTCCGTCAGTGTTTCATTTGAGACAACACTAATCAGCGACAGAACGCACAACAGGTGTAAGCGCTTAGTGTGCACTACGCACTGTATTGCAGTGTTAGCAGTGTAGACACAGTCATAGTCTAGAAACAGCCTTGTGACTTGATGTGGGTCAAACTTGACAAAAGCAGCAAGTTGCAATATGCTTTTATGAATATGTATATCTCCTTGTTTCAGTTAGCAAGAAGTGCCTATCTTGGTGACATGTGGCTGTATATAACGCCATGCTAAAGTGTTATCAATAGTGAAAATGAGATGCTTAAAGCAGCAGTTAGAAATTTGGGTCTAAAATTTGCATGCTAACACCTCTCACGAACCAGCTGGCACAGATAACCGCTTGCTAACGTGCTAACTGGCAGAAACAGTTTCGCGTCTTTCGGCGATGTTGTGCTGCAAAAGCTTTTCTGACATCTTAGTGGGGTAGTCCGTCCCACACCTCAGAACTACGCTGGTCTGGGTGGAGAGTGGAAATACCAGGCGTGCTTATATGTCCTCCACATGACCATACCATGACTACCATGATGAGTTTCAAACGAAACCTCACAAAGTGGCGAATAGTTGCATACTATTGCTTTAAAAGGTCCTTCTCTGACCATGGTCTGGGCCAGTGGTTCTTAACCTTATTGGAGGTACTGAACCCTGCGAGCTGCATCAGTGCATTCGCCGAACCCTTCGTAATTTGAAAAATAAAATATGATTTCTTCAAAACGTAGGTATGTATAAAAACGGCCCGACATTGCTAGTGTGACCCTGGCTATACTGTGTGTGTCTTGACCCCCCGCCGAACCCCTGAGAGTGACTCAACGAACCCCTGGGGTTCGATCGAACCCAGGTTAAGAACCACTGTTCTGGGCCATTCTTCCCTGAAGTTCAAACAGGACCTGTTCCGATAGTCTGCCTCCTCCCTGTGAGTGAGTGAGTGTTCTCACCTCCTGTCGTTAGAGTGCTGACTGCTCGCCTTAGCCTGCCGTTGTTACTACACTCGTCCAATTTCACTTACGTTCACATTATGTAAATCAGCGCTGTAGTATTAGGAGGCAGGCAGGCGTGTGGTCGGGAATCCATAAAGAAGAGGACGTAGTGTCACCGAGAGGAGGATTAAGATGTCAGACATCACAGTGATAGATGTAAGCAACAAACGGACTTCCAGCTAATGGACATCAGTCTTTTTTTGCACAGCACAAGCGTCCCTTGTGTGTGTGTGTGACGGCCTAAAAGCGAGGCAAACCATCACTCTGTTTCTGTGTGTGACGCACAGAAGCAATGATCATTTTTTTTTTTATGTGTACAACCAATGCGCCAAAAGACCGCCATCAACAATAACGCAAGCTAAAAAAAGATTTATTCAATCAGGATTTGATCAAACTCAACAAGTGATGGCCCGGGGCTTGTGTGTGGCAGACATATTGGAAATCAGATGTCCTTCCAAGCAATCTGCCCTCTGTGTGTGTATTTCAGCCAAGAGGAAGGCATTTACAAGCATCAATACCAGCTGCACTATTGGATAGTGGCTTAAGCTACCGACTAGCAGGGGTTCTAGCGATACAGATACAACTATGCAAACACACCTACTGATGTTAACGCTAATGCTTAGCTCCTTAGCAGTGAATGCATATCTCAATGTACATGACATGGAGTTCTACTGAGCTCACAGTCTCAGGCACGCTCT
>NC_137921.1:65913405-65920905 GCF_963457725.1 Sprattus sprattus | reverse complement strand
ATCACCAAAAAACCCGCGTCTCAAGGGAACAGCCATCGCTTCTTTCTCTCTCTCTTTCTCTCTTTCTCTCTCTTTCTCTCTCTCTCTCTCTCTCTCGCTCTGTGTGTGTGTCGCCCCTGGTGTACAACTGTTACATATCTGTTGTTTAAAGCGAGAGATAGAATGAGGGAGTAGGTAATTTCTCGAAATAGGGGAGCAACCGTGGGACACTTCACGAATCTAATTAAACAAACAAACAAACAAACGTAAATGAGCGTAACACCGATGCGTGGAGCTGCCAGTGGTACATGTGAGAGAGAGAGAGAGAGCACAGGCAAATGTGTGAATTTGATGCGTGCATTTAAGACGCAAAATCGATAGACTTAGCAGCGATACACCACCGCTTATCTGGGCTAGCTCCTCAACAGCGCTCGTTGATTTTCTCATCAACTAGAACGTCAGTTTTGCAGCTCACTGAAGCCCACGCGGAGCCAGCAGACTGAGTGAACCCACCGAAGGCGCCTGTACGTGTGCGTCCATTCAACTGTCAGTAGGCCTTCAAATCAGCACCAATGTGTGTGTGTGTGTGTGTGTGTACGTATATGTGTGCCTGGTTCTTCCCCTTTGCCTTGATCACATTGGGCCACTGCAATTGACACGTTAATCCATGTACAGCAGATTATGCAAGAGGCAGTTGTTTATTCCACCCCCCCCCCCCCCCCCCCCCTCCCCATCACCCTTGCTGTCTCTCTTGCCTCCCAGCTACATTCTCCAAACACACGGAAGAAACGTCTAGATCCTGTCTTGTCTCTTTTACGCCCTCGGTTCAACACTGCCCCCCACCTCGTCCAATCCTCCCCCATTTTCGTTCTGTTCTTATCGCAACGAGCCACCGTCATCAACAACAAAGCGCAGAACACGTTATCCTGGGACGGCTTCACATATTTTGAGCGCATTGGCCAATATGCGACTGTAGCGTTTTTGGACATCATGCGGGCTTTGGGGGCATTCTTCTAGGCGGACCATGCCTTCAAATGGCCTGAACTCTCTCGTCGTGGCTTAAAGGAAGGCAGACCATGGTCCCTTGATGAATTCTGTGCACAGGGCCATCTCCACCCAGTGGGAACAATCCCTCACACAAGGGAGATTGAGAGGGAGAGACACCCTTTCAGGTCCAACGACCTCCGCATCACTACAACTACAGCACACGCAGCTGAGGCGATGCGCATGGCCAGCACTGCGGGAGAGATATGTTATCTGAATTTTCCGTCTTTCAAGGCTTTAAGGCGCGTACGCACACACATAGACACACACACACACACTCGCGCGTGCACGTTCATACACACACACACACACAGGCGGTCGCTCACAAGCACGCTCACAGTACACAAACACATACACACAGACACACAGACACACACACACACACAGCTGTGAGCTGATGTCGCATTAATTAAACACAAGAATCCACGGAAGAGTGCAGAAGGGGGGTAACGGGCCGGGATAGCACTCGCCCAGGGTTTTGGTCAGACTCAGATGGAGCCATACATGACCGCACTTGACACTTCTGTCGCTATGGCAAGAGAGCCAGGATGCAGGAGCTTCAGTTTAGCAGTTTGTATGGTGGCAACATATGTGTGTGTGCGTGCGTGTTTGCAGCTTCCCCACCTTGCAGAGCTGGAAGTGTTCCGACTGGAGCGTCTCGTGGATTAGCTCGTTTTCCCTCACGCCCAGTGGTTGCGACGGCGTGGCGGCGTTCGTTAGTCCGTCCAGCACCTTCCGGATGTTAAACTTCTTCATGCCTCCTCTCCGTGAGCACGCGATGCCACGCAGGACCAACCACACGGAATCAGATATCCCGGAAAAGATCAGGGGATGTGGTGGGGGTACGCCACACTCGCTGGCCTTTTTGGTTATTCTTAATACAAATCTCACATTTTATCCCGTGTTGTCACTGCGGTCTCCATGTCCGAATATTCGGCCGTCACCGGAGCAGGATGTGTAAGCCAGCTCGTAAATGTGGGTACTCTATTTTAATGCTCTAACCGGAGTGGTCGTATAAAGCGTCGATATGGTTCTCTCCTCCACCGACCACTGTCCCGCTGCGTCTTGCTCTCTCTCTCTCTCGCGCGCTCTCTCTCTCTCTCTCTCTCGCTCTTGCTCTTTCACACACAGCTGCAGCGGTGAGCCTGCGCATTTCGCGCGACACCCGGATGTTTGATAAAAGTCGCCGCCTGCCGCTCCGGTGACCGCAACAGAAGTACGCGCTCTTTCTCCTGCCGTCACATTGCGCCCGTGCCTGGCCGGCCCCGCCCACTGCACCTGGCGGCCCTATAGATGCCTCGGCCAAAGCCACGGAGGCACGCGTGCACATCACCTGCCCCGATAAACCTGGCGCTGAGGTTACAGCCTAAAAGCCACGCACTATAGAACAACAGTGTCTTAGTAGCAAAATCCAATCCCTTATGTTTCAGAACATGAACAAATACACAGCAAATCATTTGATCTGACATCTAGACAGCACATGACACATCACTTTCCCTCTGGTTTAACTAGGCAGATGTGTGTGTGTGTGCATTTGGAGGCACTGCTTTTACCCAATCCTGTTTTATGCTGAGGGGCGGGCGCGGGAGGTGCAGAAAGATGCATGAGAGCTGAAACTCTTTGCCTTGTTCATTGGATCTGCACTTGCCATACCTCTGACTGCAAGAGTCCCTATATTGTGCCTCAAGCGTCGAGTTCTTGGCATCGGCACAGCGCAAAGCCTGCAATCTCCAGATATAAAGACTCTAGGCTTCTCAGGGTGTAGAAATTCCTGGATTTTTTTGACACAGGTCAGTGGACACAGACCGCTTCTCTTCAAAAAGCATGCTGTTGTATTCGGTGGGTGTGTGTGTGTGCCTAAAACAGATAGCCTGCGTATTCTGATCATCATGTATAACACATGTTATGTTATAATCAATATCCCTGAGGGACACCAGATTGCCCCAGTCACTTGACTAATTACACATGCAATTAGCGTCCACTTCAAAGGGATGGAGGAGAAATGATGGAGAGAGAGATGACAGAGAGAGAGAGACCGTGTGTATGTGTCTGTGCTGAAAGAGAGATCGAGTGAGAGTGTGTGTGTGTGTGTGTGAGAGAGAAAGATATAGAGAAGAAAGAGAGAAATGTGTGTGTGTTTGTGTGTGTGTGTGTGTGTAAGAAAGGTAGAGACAGTCTGTGTGAGAGAGAGAGACAGAGAGAAAGAGAGACGGAGGAAAAAGGGGAAGAAAGAGGCGCCTCTGCCACGTCTCCTGGTATGACACTGTGACACTCTGACGTCAGTCGTTGTCTCCTTGCTTAATTAGTCGGCATAATTAATACAGATGAAGGAGGATATTATCCCTGTATTTACCACCACCAACACTACATGAGCAGCAGCAGCAGCAGCAGCGAGCCAGGTATACCAAAACAGACCAATCAGAGAGCTTAACCTCATGGTAAGGCCTGATCTAACATAGACCTAAATATCACTGAACAGGAGCGGGTCACATTTTAACCCAAAATAGTCAGAAACACACACACATGGAAGAATATGCAGACCGGAACATCATATACTTCATACATGCACAAACACAAACAGATATACACCACGTAACATATCCAATACTCACTTAACAAACACACACACACACACACATGCACAAACACCCAAAGATACAAGACGTATCTTTTCCACCACTCACTTAATACACACACACACGACTCACTTAACAAACACACACACACACTCACACAGCATTCATTCATCAGCCTTTGCAGAATGCAGCCAGACAGATGTGCTTTGCTTGTGACTTTGGGTGCTGCCTACTGTCATTGGCACAGATAAAAGAAAGAAAGATGTTCACTCCTTAATACCTGCACCATTTATAGTCATAATGTGTGTGTGTGTGTGTGTGTGTGCCTACGCATCCAGTGTTTGCTCTTGTTTTGTTACTGATGCTGAAACACGATTGAAGCAGCGCCATAATAGAGACCTAGGCCCTTATAAGGTAATACCTCTGGATTTTTTTTAGACACTCATAAAACAGCGTAGGAGGTTGAGCTACTGACTGGAACATCAATGGTTTAATTTCACAGCTTTGTCGTCCCCTTTTCATTTATCTAATGAGCAAGAGTGAGTGTGTGTGTGTGAGGAAGAGAGATTGAGGAGGGGTCTGTTTTAAGTATTTAGCTTTCCATTCAGGTCACTATTTACGGCCTTTGATAAGATTTTCATTGATAGGGTTTGTATTGTTTGTGTGTGTGTGTGTATTGTTTCTCAGAAGGGCCAAAGTGCACAAGGCTGTTTCCATAGTGAAGGAAGTGCTTCCTGACTGGTATAACCTGTGTGTGTGTGTGTGTGTGTGTGTCTGCATGGTGCTTGGTTTCACTTAAGTGCTGAATGTAAGTCTGCCAAGGTAACTAAAGAACAAACTTACTAATGAAACCTTGCATTCACACACGGAAATATGATATATACATTTGCTGAATAACACTGACAAGATAAAATGTACTTTGATCTAAAACATTTTTTTAAGCTTTCTTTGAAGAAATGCTCTTTACGTGATGCGTTGATATTTACATATTACCATGGCAACGGCACACATAACAATAGATAATTCCCCACTTGACTGTCCAATCAGATCCACCGGTTTACTCAGGGCTCCAGGCTTGGAGGCCTTTTATGGTGGTGCAGGTTAGTGATGAAAAGACTGCCTCTGTGACATCACCAGGACATGTGTGTGTGTGTGTGTGTGTGTGTGTGTCTGTATTAAAGTGTGATTGTACTCATACGTCCCAATGTCACGAGTCACACTTGAAGACTGATGAGCGATTCAAAGTACATGATCAGTCAAACACAGATATAGGCAGGCAGTTGTTTGCAGATGTTAAAGTGAAAAGGGGATACAGAGAGTGAGAGAAACACCTTATGGCAGTAGACTCTGGAACTCATCTAGCCTTGATGGTGCCTAGACCCCACTCAGATCCGGGCAGGGTCCTTTAAAAAAAACTACACTACCTGACAGTGAATTTACCCCAAGATATAATTCTAATGCAATCACAGAGTACACATCAACCGTACCCATGCATACGTATGTGTATCCATTTGCATATATATATCCATTTGCTTATGTATGTTTATCTGCTTATCTGCTTATCTTCCCTTGCTGTCTTTGATCTATCTCTTCCTCCTCTTCTTCCCTCCTTCCTTCCTCTTCAGTCTTGGGCCTGTCTCAGGTAGATGCGCCCCCCCCCCCCCCCCCTTCTGAGCCAGGTTCGGCTCAAGGTTCCTTCTTGTTTAAAAGGACTTCTGGTTGACCAATCGTCTTTGTTCTTCCTGCTCTGGGGATACAGGATCCTGTAAAACCCCTCAAGACCATGTCCACAGCTAATGGCACCGTATAAATAAGTCAAACTGAATTACGTCTGGCAACAGCTGCCAAAGACAGGGCCCAGGCTCCGTCTCACTGTTCAGTATGCTGGGGCAGCCCCAAACTGGAAAGGAACCTCTACCATGCTTCACTGTTGCCTGCAGACTCTCATTATTGTACCTCTCTCCAGCCTCCAGCGAACAAACTGCCTTCTTCTACAGCCAAATATTTCTAATTTTGACTCATCAGTCCAGAGCACCTTCTGCCATGTTTCTGCACCCTAGTTTCTATGTTTACGTGCTTAGTTCAGTCACTTGGCCTTGTTTCCTTGTCGGGGTAGAGCTTTTTGGCTGCAACTCTTCCATGAAGACCACTTCTGGCCAGACTTCCCCGGACAGTAAATGTCTGTACCTGGGTACCACTGGTTTCTGCCAGTTCTGAGCTGATGCCACTGCTTGAAATCTTCCGATTTCGAAGGTAAATAAGCTTGATGTGTTTTTCATCAGCTGCATTAAGTTTCCTTGGCTGAACACTGCGTCTACGATCCTCAACGTCTTCTTCAAAAGAGCTGGAACTGCACATTTTGAAACCCCTGTCTGCTTTGAAATCTTTGTCTGGGAGAGACCCTGCTGATGCAGTATAACTACGTTGTGACTTGTTGCTGTGCTCAGTCTTACCATGTAAATGGATAAAAAATAAACATTTATTGTTTACATTTTTCAAAGCATTCTTAGTTCATAGCATTTTTTCACACCTGCCTAAAACTTTTGCACAGTACTGTATATGTGCTCAATCCATTGACACAAAGCAGGGGCGCTACCAAGCAGACATTGGTTGAGTATTTCATGGGTGTGGTCATTTTTTAGCAGCCAATCACAACGATTCAACCATACCTTCTTTAAGTTCACACAGACCTCAATAAGTGTTCTACAAATGCAGTGCAGATGCAATGCAGTGCAGAATACACACTCACATAAACATAATGCCTACTGTTAAAGGAACACACACACACACACACACACACACACACATAAACCTAAAAGCATTAACAGTCACATCAAACAAACAAGGACTTGCCGACTGACAAACACAAGCGTATATTTAGACTTCCATAATATGTGTGTGACTATTCCCTTTTAATAAATAAGACTTTCTGGAGCGTCTCCAATGTGTGTGAAAGAGAAGCAGAGGACCATCTGAGGCAATCTGAGCCACGGGTGCGAGACCCCCTCTAAAGATGACACTGTGGCCGTGCAGAGGTGCGGAGGTGCGGAGGTGGGGGTGGGGGGGGAATTGGTCAGCCAATGGGGTCACTTCTTCTTGCCGGCGCTCTTGCGAGCAGCGGCCTGCGCCTGGTTCTTCTCCAGCTCCATCTGGCGCTGGGCCTCGCAGGCCTCCTCCTCCTCCTCGCGCCTCCTCGACTCCTCCTCCAGGAGGCGGCTGCGGAACGCCTCGCGAGCCTCCAGCACACGCTGCCTCTGCTCAGACAGACAGACCTGATGGAGGGAGGAGGAGAGGAGAGGGAGACAGAGGGAGAGAGAGAGGGAGACAGAGGGAGAGAGAGAGGGAGACAGAGGGAGAGAGAGGGAGAGACAGAGGGAGAGAGAGAGGGAGACAGAGGGAGAGAGAGAGGGAGACAGAGGGAGAGAGAGAGGGGGAGACAGAGGAAGAGAAGTAGGGGAGTATGATGGGGCGGAGAGGGGGTGGGGGTTGAAGAGATATGAAGAGATGGAGAGGGGAAAAGGGAGAGGGGGGGAGGGATGAACAGAGCAGGGAGAAACAGGGGGAAGAGAGAGAAAAGGGATGACATGGAACGAGCAGGAAGAAAGAGCAGGCAGAGAAGGGTGGGGGGGGGGGGGGGTGGGGGGGGGGGGGTGGAGACATCATGAATAGCTGGAGAGGGGACATGAGTGAGAATATGCATAGAAAGTTATCCAGTAGGGTGTGTGTGTGTGTGTGTGTGTGTGTGTGTGTGTGTGTGTGTGTGTGTGTGTGTATGTGTGTGTGTGTGTACACATGCTATTGGAAGCTATTAACAATGTGAGAGTTCCAGGACCATGGACAGCAGTAAGGGCCGTAACACATCCACAAAGATCCAAAGCTATGTAACGTTGGGGGACACTCT
>NC_137921.1:65890905-65893405 GCF_963457725.1 Sprattus sprattus | reverse complement strand
CCTTAACATTAGTTACTAGTTATACAATCCAATCCTATACGGGCCATTCTACCGAATTGGTGCAAAGTCAGGTCGGAAATATTTTGAATTTTTTTATGTTTTATTCCCAAAACTTTGTCTGTATGTATATTGCACCATATCTAAAGTACACATATCTAGTAAAAGAACAGTCAATTTTTATATTGTATTTTCAGAATGTGTTGGAATGTTTTTCCTCTTCCAAAAATTGTCACTACCGAAACATCACATTTACTATAGTAAAAAAGTATTATCATTGACCTGTTCAGATTGTGTTTCCTTCCCTTCTCTGAAGAGTATTTTTACAAATATTTCTTGAAGGTTTTCATAATGAAATTCATAAAAATGAAATTTTAACCAAATTTTCAAGTTCAATTTATACAATTCATCAAAATCTAAGTGCAATATTTCTTTGTAAAATGTAAAATACTGATCATATTGATTCCAGAGTTGTTGATTGATGAAATTGAACATACATTAATCCAATCAGTATCATAACATTTTAGTTGATTACTTAATACACTTAATTTTTTACAAAACATCCTGTGTTTCGGTAGTGCTGCACTGTTTCGGTAGTGACATCCAGTGTTTCGGTAGTGACTGCACTGTTGGATGGATGTTCATTTCTCTCCCAAAATCATCCAAAAGGTGCTCTGGGCCGCCCTTTAGTCAACACAACACATTTATTTAAAAATTATGGGATCAAACTACTTACCATTTCATTTTGTCACTACCGAAATCATCTGGTCACTACCATATGTTTCGGTAGTGACTGTTTCGGTAGTGACAATTCTAGCTAACTTTAAGCATAAATAAAGAATTCTAGCAAGCACACGGCTTGCAAACACATCTTTGAAGAGGTGAACACACATACAAACATAAGATTTTCCATGAAACCCCAAAAGGTTTACTTAATTGAAGAAAACATGCGTTTCGGTAGTGACAATTCTTAAGGTTACACGTCGATTTTCAGACTTTGGAACACATTTATATAAAAACTATGGGATTTAGCTACTTACCATTCAACCATGAGGGACAGAGATGCAGTGTCACTGCATGGTCAAAAATGCAGAGTCGTGGCTAAAACACAGGCTCAGCCAATGGACTAAAACTGTTGTGTTTCGGTAGTGACATGAAAACTAGGGACATGATTTTTTGAGTATAGAAAATTGATTTAAAAATTAAACCCACAATAAATCTAAATATTCCAAGTTCTGTTTCAACCCAATCATAAAGATCTTTGAAATTAAATCATTGAAAAAAATAGAAAAAAATTGAAAAGTGTTATTTAAAGGCATTGAAATTTAGATGTCAGGGTTGGGGACAGCTACTTCCCAATAGAAAGTACCCTATAAATGATGATTTTGTATATATTTAGCTTATCACTATCTCATGTAATGCATTGGGTTTATATAGACCATAACATGTTCTAATTAAATATCTATGCCTAAATACCTAAATGTTTTGTAAATAGTTTTTATTGTTGAGGGACTGCATATTACACGAATTCGGTAGAATGGCCCATACATCTTAAATTATTTCACCATAAACTCTCTTGCTTTCTATCTCACACACACACACACACACATAATCAGAATTGAAGGAGAAAACAGGCTCGTCTAAGTGTGCTAGTTTTGTGTGTGTACTTGTGTGTGTGCACATTTTTGTGTATGTTCCTGTCAGTGTGTGTGTGTGTGAGTCCTGTCACCCACCAGCTCCACATTAAATCATCCCTAGTCATCCCTTTAGAACCCCAGTGCAAAGCAGCATGCAATCATATAACTGGGTCCGACAGTGACCAGCCACAACTCACTGCAATCGTATTAAAGCATTCTATTCCTTCTTTCTCTCTCTATCTCTCTCTCTCTCTATCTCTTGTCTCATTCCATTCTCTCTTACTTTCTCTCTTTTATCTCTCTTTCGCTGTCTTTCCAAATCCTATCTCTCCCTCTCTCTCTCTCTCTCTCTCTCTCTCTCTCTCTCTCTCTCTCTCTCTCTCTCTCTCTGTCTCTGTCTCTGTCTCTCTCTCTGTCTCTTTCTCTCTCTATCTCTCCCTCTCTCTCTCTCTCTCTCTCTCTTCTTCTCTCTCTGTCATCCTCTCTTGCCTTCTCTCTCTTTTCCTGTTCCCACTGCCTCTCCCTCCCTCTCTCTCTCTCTCTCTCCGTTTTCATCCTTCTTTCACTCTCTCTTGTCATCCTCTCTTGACTTTTCTCTCTGCCCCCCCACCTCTCTCTCTTGTGTCTTTTTACAGTATAATTACCCCCCCCCCCCCCCTCAATTTGACCTCTCAATCTAGGCCCCCTATGTCTACTGGGACAGAGAGGAGACAGAAATAGAAGAGTGGGTCATTACTCCTTTTTCAATTCCTCTATCTAGCTCTCTCTATACCTCTGTCTCTTTCTCTCTCTCTCTCTCTCTCTCTTTTTTCCCTCTCTTCTCTCTCTTTTCTCTCTTCCCTCTTGGTCTTCATTTCTCCCCTGGT
>NC_137921.1:65878405-65883405 GCF_963457725.1 Sprattus sprattus | reverse complement strand
GTGCTTATGTGTGTGTGTCTGAGAGGGAGAGTGATAGAGAGTGTGAGAGAGAGAGAGATGTGTACATATATGTGTGTGTGTGTGTGTATGTGTGTGTGTGTGTGTGTGTGTGTGTGTGTGTGTGTGTGTGTGTGTGTGTGTGTGTGTGTTTGTGTGTGACTGGCAGTGGTACGTGAGATGGTGTGGGGAGTCTTGATCAAAGTGCAGGTGTTACTTAGCAACGACGAAATGCGACGGGAAGCGCGTAATGGCCCAGTCATGATCAGGCATAAGTGCTAGTTCCCTTTTACAGATATACTAATGAGAAACAGAAGAGAGAGAGAGAGTGTGTGTGTGTGTGTGTGTGTGTGTGTGTGTGTGTGTGTGTGTGTGTGTGTGTGTGTGTGTGTGTGTGTGTGAATGTGTATCACAGGAGGGACTTTTTTTGTGAATCTCTCTCTCTTATGTTTATTGTCTCCATTTTTCCCTTTTGGTCACCCGCTCTTAATCCCCAGTCTATTTTCCCTTTCAGTGTGTCTCTCTCTCTTTCTTTCTTTCTCTCTCTCTCTCTCTCTCCAAAAGACCCCATGGGTGGATCTCTCCTCAGCTTTACTGCTGTCATGTCACCCTGGGAAACCACCTCTAATCTTTGACCTTAACTGTGCACTGTACTGTCCCCCATAACCAGTACACCAAAAGACCCCATGGGTGGATCTCACCATACTTACTGACAAAAACTCACTTATGCACATTGCATACATACCCATATACAGCACATATACTGTTCATGCCTTTGCAAGAATATCTACATATGTAAATATAGTATACACAGTATACATAGCTACGAAGCTCCTATTTCAGACACACTCAGGCAGACAAACTCACTTACACACACACTCACACACACACTGGGGCTGTTTGAGGGTTACACCGGGATGTTCATCAGAGGGATGCACAAGGCCACCTCCCTCTGTAACACTACCTATTATATATCTATATCTATAGCTATATACATGTCATGTCAGCTCTGTGTGGGGCGGTGTGGCCCCGATCGCCTCCAGCTCAGCGTCAGGCAACCGGCGGGCCTTGAGAAGGCTGGAGAAGGCTGGACTGTTTTTATTTTTGTTGTTTGTTTGATTCCTATCTTTTTTCTGTTGTATGTCTGATTCCTACTCACTTCATAAATCTTGCAGCCAAGACACCTGAACTTCCCTAACGGGATTAATACAAGTTTATCTTATCTTATCTTATCTTATATTTATATATATAACATAATGTGCTGACATATCTATATGTCTCCAACCAATATAATTGTGGTTGGGATCCACTGTGCTTTGTGACAAAGAGGCAAGGGTTCCTTGAACCACAGATTTCTTTCCACGGATGTAAAGACTCCTAGTCAGACTATAAATGTTAGAAGGGATTGATGACGTTTTGGACAATCTTTGTGTGAATGCCTAACAGTATATCTACACATGTGTGTGTGTGTGTATGTGTGTGTATGAGAGAAAGAAAGAGAAAGAGAAAGACAGAAAGAGAAATGGATGTAGAGAGACAGAGGCAAAGAGACAGACATCATTAGAGTGAAAGAGAGAGAACACACGCAAGAAACAGAGAGAGAGAGAGAGACAGAAAGCCAGACTGTGAGAGAGATGAGTACCGTGCGTGTGTGCGTGCGTGCGTGCGTGTGTGCGTCTGTGTGTGTGTGTGTGTGTGTGTGCATGTGCGTCCATGTGTATGTATGAGTATTCGTGTGTGTGTGTGTGTGTGTGTGCATCTGTGTGTGTATGAGTATGTGAATATGTGAATATGCGTATCTATGAGAATGTGTGTGCATATGTCTATCTGTGTGTCTATCTGCGTGTGTGTGTGTGTGTGTGTGTATTGTGCATCGGCCAGTGTAAGATACCTGAGGGTGGTCTCTCGTCCTTTTTCTTGTCCTCTGCTGTAACCTAAAGGGAAGAGTAGGTTAAAACCGGAATGAGAGTTCAGAAAACGAGTGGAGCGACAGAACACGTCCACTTTAATCCAATCAAAGACGCATACTCAAAACCATAGCACATCTGCTTTCAGAGCCCCGCATACACACTTACTCACACACACCCACACCAACGCACTCATATACTCACACACACACTCTTACACTCACACACACACACTCATACACTCACACACACACACTGGTCTTTGTAAAACCACACTTACTGACAAAAACTCACTTATGCACAGTACATACATACCCATATACAGCACATATACTGTTCATGCCTTTGCAAAAATATCTACATAATGTAAATATAGTATACACAGTGTACATAGCTCAGAAGCTCCTATTTCAGACACACTCAGGCAGACAAACTCACTTACACTCACACACACACACTTGCTTGCAAGACATACTGTCAGAACGTTGCTAGTTTGATTCCCTGTCGAAGTGTCCTTGTGCAAGACACTGAACCCCTAATTGCTCCTGATGTGCAGTGTGCCATCAGTGTGAATGTAAAATGTGTATACATCCTTGTAAGTCGCTTTTGGTAAAAGCGTCTGCTAAATGACTAAATGTAAATGTAAATGTATATGCATACATTCACTACATGTTTACTGTGTGTTTAGGAGCCCCTATATGAGGTCGTCTCAGTCACAGACACTTTTAAATAGAGTGCTGATTAGTGCATGAGTCCATCTGCACTTCCCACCCTCTGCCTGTGACGTCCTACCGATGTTTAATACAACTCACCGTATGCAGGCTACATCTGACCGCAGGCACTGGAGAAGAGAACGCTTGACCAATTCTCCATTTCCCAGGTTTCATTTCCCCACACTAAACGCCCCTCCAAGTTGAGTAATCAACACACCAAATAAGGTCATGTGGCTAAACCGGTGGGCAAGAGTTCTTTGTGTATATTTTCTACTATGACAGAAAAGAAGCTTATTCTCCATCTTAAGTGTTGGAAGTTACAAGCTGAAAGAGGTTCACTATAAACAATACTGTATTCACAGCCTCAAATTATATTTAATTCCCATGTTAAGGTGCCTAATGGTAACTAAGCAACCAGCTAACTCCTGAGCACTCCCTTAGAGTGTTTTCTACCTGGCAATTACTACACTTCTCTATTACCACAGTCAAGTTTAATGTTTGTGTGTGTGTATGTGTGTGTGTAGGCATGAACGTGTGTGTGTGTGCAAGCCTGAGTGTGTGAATGCACGCATTTGTGTGTGTGTGTGTGTGTGCCCGTTTAGTCTATAGTTATCATGCTGTCTGTATCTGCGTGTATGTGTGTGCACTGAAGTTTCGCAAGGAGTTTAGTTTAGTCTAGAAGTTATCAGGCTGTCTGTATCTGCGTATGTGAGTGTGTGTATGTGTGTGCACTGAAGTTCTGCAAGCAGTTTAGTTTAGTCTGTTTAGTCAGTTATCAGGTATGTCTTCAGCACACACGACTGTATGGCCCAAAGAACATGCAGTTCAAACTCTGCCTATTGCCACATCAATCAGGACAGGTGGCCCACTTGATAGCCGGGTTAGGTGCAAAGCCAACTGCTAAACACTCAAAACACACTCACACACACACACGTACAAACACATACGTACAAACACACACACACACACACACACACACACACACGCACATACAAACACACACAAAGGCAAACACCAACTCTCCCCATGGCAACAGCTCATGGCAACCCAAGTGAATAAATGACACATCACTTGAAGTCATGGCAACTGCAAAACTCACAAAAGCAAGCGTCTGGTAAGTTTTTGTATGTGTATGTGTGTGCGTGTGTGTGTGTGTGTGTGTGTGTGTGTGTGTGTGTGTGAGAGAGGTTTTCTGAGATTTCATAAAGCCCTCTTCAAAGCGGAGGAAGTGGTTCAGGGGTGTCTTTTAGTCGGGGGGGGGGGGGGGGGGCTATGAAGAGCTCCTTCAGCTCTAAGAGACGCCCGGGAATGACAGAGCCATGATTAACACGACTCACAGAAAAAGGAAGAAACGAGGACAGAAGTGTGCAGAGGAGGAAGGAAGAGGAGGAGGAGGAGGAGGAGGAAGTGAAAGAGAAAAGAGGAGAGTGGAGTAAAGGAGTGGTGGTGTACACAGAAAAGGAGAAGAAAAGAGACGAGTAGAAAAGAAGAGGAGTGGAGAGGAGCAAAGAAAGGCAAAGAGGAGAGAAAGAGGAGAGGAGTGAAGTGTTGGTTGTGAGAAGGACAGAGGGGGAGTGGGATGAGAAGGCCAGCAGGTACCGAGCTGTGAAGTGAGTAAACCTCACTAACCCGACGCCTTGAGGCGCTTCAGGGACAAACGCTCGCACTCAAAGGGCTGCCACTTCCCGGCTAGTTGGCCCTCCTTCAGTGCACACACACACACGCACAAACACACACACACACGCACAAACACACACGCACACACACACACACACACACACACACACACACACACACACACACACACAGACACACGCACATAGACACACACACACACACACACACACACACACACACGCACAAACACACACACACACACATAGACACACACACACACACACGCACACACACACACACACACACACACACACACACACACACACACACACACACAGACACACACACATAGACACACACACATAGACACACACACATACACACACACACACACACACGCACAAACACACACACACACACATAGACACACACACACACACACACACACACACCCCAAGTTTGAGCCTGCTGCCGGACTGTGCTGCTCACAACACAGGTTACACCGAGAGGAGGAGAGGAGAGGGGACCGGAGAGTTTATAGATGAGGGGCAAAGAGGATGAGAGAGAAGTAAAGTAGGTAAGAGAGGAGAAGAGTAGGGTTGAGAAAGCAAGGTAAGGCAACGGCAGTTTATTTCTACAGCACGGTTCATACACAGAGGCAGTTCAATGTGCTTTACATAAATGGCAAAAGGAACATTCAAGGGAAAGATAAAACAGAAGAGATACAAATATAAATAAAAGAAAGTAAAGAGCATCCGAAGAGCAT
>NC_137921.1:65843405-65863405 GCF_963457725.1 Sprattus sprattus | reverse complement strand
ACATTGATCGTCAAATGAAAGTTTCAGTCAAGATGACCTGAAACCCCAGTGACGACAGGTGCATCATTAGGTATTTGGTGCGACAGCGTCCTGCTTTGACATTCGCACCCACAAGCCATCTATATAAGTTGCTAAGATTTATAAGACAGATTCCATTCACCCTGAGCGGCCCAATATTTGACAAACATGCAATGGCTTAGTGAGAGGCGAATCTGAGAAACGTTTTGTGAGGGGGGAGAAAATGGGTATGTGAAAGTATTCATCCTTCAGATTCATTTTAGCGAACCAATTGCCTGGGCACACACACCCCAGCTGTGCCAAGTCTGTCAGCATTCAAGACCCGTATTGTCTGAGATCCAATTTAGGTTACATGCCCCTGCCCGTCTTGGGAACCACAATATACCTCCTCGAGTAGAAGCTGCTTTGGCTCTGGACTGGAGGTGCTACTCTAGTTGCTCCTTTGCCTCGCAGCGGTCGTCCCCTGTCGCTTGCGAATATATTCTATTCGAAGATCAAGGGGGGGGGGGGGGGGGGGGGGCTGTGGGAACTGGAGTCTGTACCCGTTTGACAGATCTGAGCACACATTGTGATGTGACCCTCACGCCAGTGCTCCACTCAAGTCTGTGCTCCACTCAAATCTCTGCTCCGAGTTGCTAGGAGAGAGGTGTTTTTTTTCCATTGCAGTCGTGTAAGGCGGTAATTTTCTCTTGTTTTGTAACAAATCTCAGTTGTTCTGAGGTGACCTCCACCATCGGCCTGGTTGCTCTGTGGGGTACATTTTTTATCACTGCTGAACACTGTGGAGGGAGGTATTAGGGTATTAGGAACCGAATACAGTCCCAAGCCTCTGGGTTCTTAGACACCATGGCAGGCTCTTTAGACTGAACTCCAAGCTATGGGAAAGGGGCACGCAACTGACAAACACGGCAGGTTGCCCAGACGTCAATGCAGCGTAACTCTAGTTTGGTCACTAGTAGGTTTTACTGAACAGTAACCACTATTTGTGGACAGTTGTTCGAAGACAAGCCTAGTTATTTTGTTCAAGTTCGATTAGCACCTAGCGGGTGAGTAGTAAGCTCTGCTATGTGGACAACTAGCATGAAACCTAGGCAGCATTGACAAGAGGTTGCTTCTGAGCAAGAAAAGACTTTGAATGACGTTCTTCCATTCGGGCAACATATTATAAAGGGGGGTGCCCCACTCCCGGACAGCAGAGTTGGCCAGGCAATCATGCCTGGCGTAATGGTAACGTGCTTCTGAAGACACTGTGTAGTGAGACACCGTAAGGATGCTAGAAAGACAACTGGGGGAACCCTCTTTATTGAAAATGTTACTCACATGTGCCCAACTCAAATGTTCTCATCTCTATGCTTAATGCCTTGAGCTCTAAAACCACTTAAACCTGAGAAAGAATTTGCACAGCACACACCTCAGCAGACACCCTACGCCACTTCGAATGTTTGTCATTTCACCAGTCAAGCCTAATTTATGCTCAGCGCAAGTGCAAGAGGCCCTTGCAAGCCCGGCCTTGCGCGTCTTTTCACGTCTTGCGTGCGTCAGGCGATTTTTCTAGACTTGCGCCAGGGGGGGTATTTTACTGCGCAAGGTGCTCTTGTGTATCTTATTGCTTTGCGTCTAAAACTGAGTATATATCGGCCTTCAAGAACCATGCTGGCCCCTTAAGTGCACTAATCCAGCTGACTGCCTCACTGAGTTTGAGCGCCTCACCTTGACAAGGTACTCCGAGGGACGTTTCCATGAGTGGACCTTAAGAGACGTGGGCAGGTCTATCTTCCCCTCTGGATCTTCAAAGAATTGCTGTGGAAGTGTTCAAATACACACACACACAAACACACGAACACACACACACATACAGAATGCAAAGGAAAGTATGGTAGTGGTTTTGCTCTTGATATAGCAACACTTAAGCTTCTAATTCCATGTGACCACATGATTGAATGTTAAAATTTTGCTTTGTCAACGGCTTCTTTGTTTTTAGGCAAAAGTATTTGGCTTTCCAATGAGGGCAGGCCTTTTGGTAGCCTAATCTAAGGAGAACTTTGCTAAATATCGCAACCGTGCACAGATCGAGGATGACCTGAGGGTATGTTTATTAAATATTGCACCAAGAATTGAGGACCTTTGCAAGACATAGCAGGCTCATGTCTCACATTGACAGACCTGCAACATTTTTTTTAAAGATCACAAGAGGCCCGTAATGATAGCATGGTAACACTAATTATTACCATGATAATAAGAATAATAATTGGTAGATTATCATTAATTACTATAGTTATAATATAATGATGGTGAAAATAATGATGATTATAAGAAAGCATGCTGCAGGCTCACATAGCTGCTAAAACAATATCCTAACCTTGGCCCAAGGCATGACTATAGGCCTATCAATAACGATATGCTATCTACCGGTATCTATCTATCTATTGTGGTGTAGTTGAGGGCAGCAGGCAGCGGGGGTGGGGGGCAACTACACCTAACCAGCTTTTTTGGGGGGGGGGGGGGGGGGGGCACAGCTTGCAAAAGTTTGAGAACCCCTGCTCTAAATGTTTTAACATACAAACTGAATTCCTTCTCTTTCCTACATAGGACACTAAAATACAAACACAACACATTGAAAGGGAGGACTTAATATGACAGGGCACTTCCTTGCACACTCACTGTATTGGAGCCCTTGCCACCCTTGGCATCTTTGCTTTTGGACGCCTCCCATTTCTCCGCGTTGAGCTCTGCCTCGTTCCACTCGGGCCAGATCGGGACGCGGCTCCTTCTTAGGTCCCCTAGTGCCTCTGAAGTACTGGTCACCAGAGAAGAGGCTCTGGAGCACACAGTAAAACTTGGTAATATTTTACATTTCGCGCATTGTGACTTGTGTCATCTCAGTTTGGTTTCTACCTCACTCTGTAATCATTTGTTTTGCTCAAACACATGTTTGTGGGTATTATGAAATGCATGAAGTTTAAAGCGTGGGACCTTACAGTAGAGGTGGACATAATGTTAGCGAACTCATTTATCCAATTTCAACCTATCTATTGGCCAATGATACGGTAGCTATGCAAATTGTGGAATATCTGACATGAATCCAAATAGCACGAAAAATGACTGTAGCTGACAACTGTCAATTTTTAGATGACTATCATGTGGGGTTACATCTTTTAGCTAAGCGCTAAATAGCTAGCAACAGTTTTCTAAGTAAGTAGGTAATGCTATCTTTAACTTACTCTTTATTTGGTGTCTGCCCTGGGGAAGAAGTGACTCGACTGGAGGAGACGTCCTTTTTCTTAGGGGTCTTGGACATTGTGGGTTTCTTGCATGTAAACTACTAAAATAACTGGCCAACGGTGTTAAAAACACAGCATGTTTCTTATCAGGCTGTGTTGTGATTACCTAGCTCCCTGTTAAGTTTGCACCCGTCGCCTAGCGACAGTACCTCATGTGTTCAGGACAAATTGAAGCGTGCGCCCGTAGGGGAAAATCCCTGCACGTGAGGCAGATTAATCAAAATTGGTCACATGCGAGGCTAAATTTTCCACGCATTTAGAGCTTGTTAAATTTTACATTGAAAAAATAAAATCGTTGTGCCAACTGCTTAGATTATTTAGCTATGCTTTGGAAGACCACCCACACCAACACCAAGCATAGGCATACAAGATTATTTTAAATCTTGTTCAGAAATGGTGAACTGGAAGACCATGCTTTTAGTGATAGTAAATAACTGGAGAGCGGAGACTTGAGTCTGGTGACTCTCACACACAGCATTCTCATTAATAAGTGACCCCTTCTTTGTGCTTCACGCAGACACATAGGCCTACATAAATAGGGTTATTTAACCCAACCTTCATAGTTTTAGCTCTTACCAAATAAACAAATACAAATTATAAACACTTATACACAAAACACACTGTTCTAAATGCATCCTGAAACTGAAACTAACTAATAAACTGACTAACTAAAGCTCTACTGACTCTTTACCTGGTCCTCCCACTGGAATCACATGTGTTCAAACACACACACACACACACTCTCTCGCTCGCTCTCTCTCTCTCTCTCTATTTCTTACACATAAGTTACCAAACCACCACCACTATCCCCAAAATAAGAATGTTCACACATAAAAGGCACATAATAAAGTTGTTTAATAAAAGCTTTATTCTTTTGATACTTGAGAGGTCTTTTCTCATGTAAACTGGACCATAACTGACAGTCCTCCATTTTGTAAAAAAAAAAAAAAGAAAAGAAAAAAGACACTTGCTTCGGTGCAGAACATAAGGGCAGAGGCAAGAGGCAGTTCCCTCACGACACGCAGTGTTAAAACATTAAATACCATGAAGATTAAGACTTATTACCACTACTAGTACCTTGGGTTTCTACACATTATTGTTCACATGTAGTTAAATACAGACAGACCAGTTTGGAGTCGCATTCTCTTTTTAAAAAAAGAATAAAGAAAAGGGGGGAAAAAGTGCATGTTGGGCTACAGGCTTTACACACTTTTAACACACAAACACAGACAGGTATACACACACAATACACATCCTGTGAGAACCTCTCTGGTACTTCTCCATGGTTTTGAATGGTTTTCCTATGACTCAATACCGTTTAGTCCAGTCTAGTCCTGTCTTTGTGTATGTACGAGTGCAGATGTGCAGTGAGAAGAGGCCTCAGCCTCTACATTCCTCTACTGTGTGGATTAGAAATACAAGAGCCCAGCATGGTAGGTGGTAGAGGCACAACCTCCCCTTCAGCATCAAACTATTGGCACATTGACAGAGAAGCTGGCCCCACAGTACCATCTGTGGTTAGGCTGGAAGATGTGTCAGTGTGTGTGTGTGTGTGTGTGTGACAGACAGACAGACAGACAGACAGACAGACAGACAGACAGACAGACAGACAGACACACACACACACACACACACACACACACACAGATAAACAAACATGTAGACAGTTAAAAGTGGTTATTCCCAGAGAGAGAGAGAAAGGGAGAGGACAAATTCAACAAGGAAGATAGCCTAAAAAAAGGACGTGTCAACGCGAGGACAAACGTGATGAGAACGAGACTTCATGCTGGAGTGAAGGATTGTGGGTAGTGTGATAACGGAGTCAGACGCCTCCAACACAGGCCACCCTCTCTGGTCAGGATGGAAGGGTAGATCTCGTCCGTTCTGAGCATGCTCGGGAGTCCAGAGGGCAAAGGTCAGGGGGTCAGAGAGGGGGATAGCGGCGCCCGTTGTGCGTTGTTATTTCACGTAATTCCGCAGCGTCGCTAGCAGCAGCCTGACTTGCTCTCTGCAGCGGCAGGGTCCTGTTCGAGACGAACGCGGTCGCCATTGCTCTCCTCGTAGGGGAGGCCCTTGTCGTTCTGCAGGATGTGTTCCACCAAGGACCGGGCGGCTTCGTCCACGTTGATGTTCTCCTGCAGAACACACACATACACAAATGTGAACATTTAAAAAAAAAAAAACACACAGAAAAAGCTGATGAACTTAAATGCACACACACAACCTACAATTAACCATCACTTCCTTCGCCTGAGACTGAGAGCGAGGTACAAAAATCCTGACTTGTAGCCGTCCTACTACATGCCCGTAGGACCCCACTCCTACCAACCTCCTCCAAGACTTATCTTATCTTATCTCTCTTTGCAGGCTCTGGGAACGTTTCCAACCACATTCAGACTGGTCCAGGTCACATCCCATCCCATCTCAAAAGGCCTTCACTCAACCCTGCTCAAGCTGAAAACTATTAGCCAATCTCGTACTTCCGTTCTTATTCATCTTAGACAATTGAAAGGGTAGTTTCCAAACAGGTCTCAGAATTCCTCTGACGGAATGGCCTCCCTGATCCAAATCAGTTGGGCTTTAAGAGTGGCCACGCCACTGAAATGGCTCTATTGTCTTTGACAGAAACCCTGGATGCGGCTAGAGTTGTATCTCAGTCCTTGGTCTTATCTCGCTGGATACATCAGCAGCCTTTGACACGGTGAACCACCGTATCCTGCTTTCTGTACTCTCTGAAATGGGCATCTCGCGCAAAGTACATTCCGAGTTCACTGGGCGTTCTTTAAATGTGTCATCATGGCAAGGACAAACGTCCATATCCCCATCAAATTCAAGTCACTAATGCTTGCCAACAGAGTGACTTCTACTTCTATTTAAACTCAATCATACCTCAATGTAGCACCTCCTTTCCTAACATGTCTAACACCCTAAAACGCCTAGCTCACAGTTACAGTTCAAGTCCGTACCTGGCTTCCTTGCACTTTGTCATAGTGAGTAGATTTAGCACTTAACGTTTACTCCAAGATCTCCTAATTTACTGAAGCGTGAGTGTTATTTCTCACTTGTGAGTCGCTTCGGATAAAAGCATCAGCCAATTGAGTAAATGTAAATGTCAAATCTGACAGACTGCAAACTCAAGAGTCTGCACATGCCATATGCTGGAGCGAAGAGCATGAAGTCAAGTTCCTCGCTCAAAACTTCCCCACCCACACAGTACATACACACACACAACAGCAACCAGTAGTATTTAAACAGCACAGATACATATGGCCAGCCGCATGGCAACTCCAACCAAAGTTAATAATATCCGAAACGGTAACTGTAAAATCAGTTAGCTATCTAAGGTCTATATCCCTCGTACGGGATATTTTTATTTTTCTGTCAAAAAAAATGTAAAGCTCCGCGAGTTTTCGTCTTAGAGACATAAAAAGAACAACCACGGAAACATTGAACCCTTTTCTTTTATAATATATACAGTTCAAAATTTTAAAATAAATAAGCACTTTGTCAGGGGAATAGAACTGATGTGTTGCACTTTCTAGTATCTGAGTGGGGTTTCTGCTGCTAAGGACCCACCCATTAGCAAATGACAGCTATTCATATGATAAGGAGATGGTGATTCAGTGATCTCCATTGGGTCATGATGTGGCAAGATTCACTCCAGGGGGTTTGGGCCACAAAGACATTCTAGGGCCATTAGGATATGGCCTTTGTCTTTGCGAGAGGTGTCACAGGTTTGTTCACACCAACTCATCAATATGCATTTGTAGGGGCACAGATTTAGGAATGGTACAGGACACTCTGAAATTATAAATATGTGGTAGTGAAACAAGACATACTTTCTGAATGCTAAACTAACATGTGTTTAGCCAACACCTATGTTTACAAGGCTCAGAAATAAAAAGTCTTGTGAATAAATCTTTACAATGTGTTTATGTACAAAGTCTGAGCACCTCTGAAACAAGGATTTTCCAAGGGTATGTTTACATTTGATTTAAATTAAACTTTTTTTTACTACATTCCTTTTACTTACATGATATTATTGCTGAGGTCGTCTAGAATAGAATCATATATTCCATTTGTGCATCAATGTTTTAAGTTAAGCAAAATGTACAAAAACATCAAGGCATGTCAGACAACTTAGAAAAGTCTAAAAGGCCTGGGACCTTAGAGTGTTAAAATCAGTCATTTGAAAAATAACTCGTAATACCATGAGGTGATGTTTCAGTAAAAGCGAAAACTATAAATCCTTTGGCGTTGATTCCAGGGGGGGAAAGTGTGTGTGTGTGTGTGTGTGTGTGTGTGTGTGCCTGTCTCATGCCATTACTGCCATTTTGTCATAGCTGTCTGTTTGCCCCTATCTTTTGTCATGGTTACACACTCAGTGACAGTTTAAACCTCATGTCATTTTTAAGGGGAAAGTAGGAAACCAGTGTGTGTGTGTTTGTGTGAGTGTGATTGTGTGTGTGTGCATGTGCATATGTGTGACTGTGAGAGTGTCATGTGAGACCTTAATACTCCAGGGAAAAAATGGTGACAAGCAGCCCGGAACTGGCGTATGCAGCACACACAAACCGCACAAATTCACACACACACACACACACACACACACACACACACACACACAACACACTATATGTTTGTTCTTGCATGACAACACACACATAATAAACACTCAGTAATAAGGAACTAGCATATGTGGTCACAAAAGTGATAGTGTGTGTGTGTGTGTGTGTGTGTGTGCAAGAGAGAGACAGAGTGAGAGGAGAGAGAGAGAGAGAGAGAGAGAGAGAGAGCGAGAGAGAGAGAGAGAGAGAAAGAGAGGGAGAAGTTCATATATCTACATGTCTTTATTAGGGTGAGTTTGATCATCTAAGTTATTTGATATGTACTGTCATTTTAAACACTGTTATAAGGGGGGGGGGGGGGGGGGGAGAGAATGGGTTTAAGAGAAGGCAAGGAGAAGTGAAAGACTGAGGAGAGAATAGACAAAGAGAAAGCGAAAGAGAAAAAGGATGAGAGAAGCCAAGGGAATAAGGGAGAACAGAGGAACAGAAAGGAAGGGAGTAGGCTATATAGGAAGAGAAGAGAAAGAGATAGAAAGATAGAAGAAAAAGACAGAAAGAAGTAGAGAATAATTGCTAGATAAAGAGGAGAAAGGCAAGAAGGAAAGCTATGAAGGAGCATGTGATGGCAGAGGTGAAAGACTTGCAGTATCGTAGTGGTGTTTCATTTAACTACAGCTGTAGGGCAGTTGTAGTTTTATAAGCAGAGCTGGTTTAAAGGCACATTACAGCATGATTACTTCCTGATTTGCCCTCAGAAAATGTGTTTCACATTAAGGTGGAATGTGTTTTGTTTGACAAAATAGCCCTGCATACTTGCATGACTCTACTATGTTAGCATTAGCACTGCATACTTACATGACTCTACTATGTTAGCATTAGCACTGCATACTTACATGACTCTACTATGTTAGCATTAGCACTGCATACTTACATGACTCTACTATGCTAGCATTAGCATTACAGAAAGTGAAATGATTATCATAAGCCTCAATGCAGAGAGAGGGTAGAAGGTAAACGCTTCCACAGTGAAAATCCACACACGTGCTGAACCTTTCCAACTGGACAACTGGAATCAATGTGGAGTACCGGAGAGAAGATTTACATGGCGATATAAAAGGTCAAAAGCATCATTTAGACTGGAGTATCCTTCTAAGAGCAGAGGAAGCCTTTCTTATTAGTTCACAAGGTCCCCTTAACACACACTCACACACATACGCACGTGATCACACACCACACACAAGTCTTGTAGGAATGTGTTTTCATCTTTTTCGCTCTAAATTTAAATTAGGCCATCAGAGGTGTAGACTCATGAGAAAGGGAGAATGAGGTGTGCGGCTGAATAGGTTTCTAAGAAGTGTGTGTATGTGTGTGTTTGTGTGTGTGTTTGTGTTTGTGTGTGTATGTGTGTGTGCGTGCGCATTCGCGTATTAAGGTTTGGATTTCTATGTGAGGAAGGAAGACTTCCAGCTTCTTATCCAGACTCTCTCTGTGTGTGTGTGTGTGAGAGAGAGAGACAAAGAAAGAGAGAGTGTCTGTGTCTGTCTGTGTGTGTGTGTGTGTGTAAGGGGATTATTGGTCAATTATGATACTTTGTTTTATTATTTTCTCAAGCTAAATATTCTTTCATTCAACCACTTTCACTTACACACACACGTACGACTCTACATGCAAAGTACTCAATAGATTCCCGCTAATGCAGCCACTCAACAAAACTAACTAAGCCCAGCAGCCAATTCACTCCAGTCAACACACACACACAAAGACACACACGCACACACAAACACACACCCTAACACACACAGAAACACACACACTCTCATACACACAGAAACAAACACACACACACACTCAAAGCCTTAAACAACACTGAAGCAAGCAGTCCATCACAGCTTAACAGTCTGCGCGGTCTAATCATTAGCAATTATCTTAGCTCATTTAATTGACACTTACTAGAGGGAACATACGCAGCGTGCTACGTGTTCCTGGATACAGCTTGGTGGGCAGTATATGTGTTTACACACACACACAGACATACATAAGCACACACACACACATTACAGGCCTACTGCTAAACACACACACACACACACACACACACACACACACACACACACACACACACACCCTTCACTTTCACATCAACACCCAAACCACCTCCAGGCATTTTTCAGAGCCCATAGCCTAAACCCCCCCAGGGCAAGCACAGATATGGCAGAGATGCTTGTTAACACACACATTCACACACTCACACACACACTTACAAATTCACTTACCTCACCAACTATTTAACACACACACATTCCCACACATTTGGAGATATGTTAACACAAACACACACACACACACACTTCGCCACTCATAGATGACCATGCGGTCCACATTTTAGTGTTTGGATGAGAGATAAGCACACATTAATCAAATATAGGGACAGATAACCAGACCAGAGAGTTCATTCAATTACTGAGAGAGGGGGGGGGGGGGGGGGGCACAAGGCAAAAGAGAGAGGGAATGAAAAAGAGATAGATAGCTAAGAAAAAGAAAAAGGAGAGACACAGGAGAGAGGTAGAGAGAGAGAATACACAAGGGGCACAATGAGAGAAAGAGAGGGAGAGAGAGAGAGGGGTAGAGAGAGAGAAAGAGCAGGAGAGAGAGCGAGAAAGAATGGGATAGAGAGAGGGGGAAGAGAGAGAGTACACGAAGGGCAGAAAGAGAGAGAGAGAGTGGAGTAGAGAGGGAGAAAGAGAGGAGTAGAGATAGAGAAAGAGAGGAGTAGAGAGAAAGAAAGAGAGCGAGAGTACACGAAGGGCAGAGAGAGAAAGAGAGAGCGAGTGAGAGCGGAGTAGAGAGAGTGAAAAAGAGGAGTAGAGAGAGAGAAAGAGAGGGAGAGAGACAGTGGAGTAGAGAGAGAGAAAGAGAGGAGTAGAGAGAGAAAGAGAGGAGTAGAGAGAGAGAAAGAGAGGGAGAGAGAGAGAGAAGTAGTGAAAAAGTGTATGTGGCTCTGACAATAATGTTGCTGTAACGCTCATCCCAATAAAGCCTTCTTGAATTGAATTGAGCTGAATTGAATTGAAAAGACAAAGGGCAGATGGAGAGAGAGAGAGAGAGAGAGAAGAGACAAGAGAGAGGGAACAAGAGAGAGAGAGAAGAGACAAGAGAGAGGTAGAGAGAGAGAGAGAAAAGAGACAAGAGAGGTAGAGAAAGAGACAAGAGAGAGGGAACAAGAGAGAGAGAGAAAAGAGACAAGAGAGAGGTAAAGAGAGAGAGAGAAAAGAAGAAAGGGAGAGAGAGAGGGATAGAGATAAGAGGGAGGGAAAGGGGGCAAGGAAGAGAAAAGAGGGAGGGCGAGAGAGAGAGTCAGACACCAGGCACTCAATTAACCTCCAGTCAAGCTTTAACATTATAAACAAGTGAGTGCTTAATGTAGGTGAATATGTGAGTTCACTTAACCCACCTTCTTCAGCAAAGGTGTGGGAGACCAAAATCGCGTGTGTTTGTGTGTGTGTGTGTGTGTGTCTGTGTGTGTGTGTGTAAAATATTAATATACATGAGGGTGTGTAATTCATTTATAAGTGATTAAGAATAATAATATTAGAGACAAATGGAAACAATATGTGGGTCTGTTTGTGGGTTGGGGGGAGGGGGTGTCTCAGTGTATCTGTCCGACTGGCTTCATGATATGTGAAGATGTGTGTGTGTGTGTGCACAAAAACCCTCTCCCGTTCCCACCTTGGCCGAGGTCTCAAACCAGCCCAGGAAACCAGTCTCCTTGCAGAAGTTGTCCATGAGGCTGGCGTTGTTGGACGTGTCCTTCTTCTGGTCGCACTTGTTGGCCAGCAGCACTGAGGGGATGGGGCTGCCGTTGGCCAGCTTCACCTTGCTGTCCAGGTCGTGCTTCCACTTGGCCACCGCCTCGAAGGTGGAGCCGCGCGTCACATCGAACACCACAAACGCCCCCACCGCCTCCTTGTAGTAGACCCGCGTCATGTTGCCAAAGCGTTCCTGTCCTGAGGGTTGGGAAAGTACGGGGGGGGAGGTTAGATTTACTCTTTTTTAAATAAATGCAGAATAATTTCGATTTTGGTAATTCCTCATTTATCCTGACTAGTGGTAAATAGAAATGTGACCAAGTTGTTCCTCAAATATAACAAACATGTACTAAAACATCAGAAGGATGGGGAGAGAAACAAACTAACAAACAAACAAAGATGTTGCTCTTAAAAGTGCCTCCCATTCAATTGCAGTTAAGCTTCTCCCCAGACTGTGGTGTGTGTTATCTCTGCTCTGAAGTGTCTCTCTCCTTCTCCTGCCTTCCTGTTGCTCTCTCCTCTCCTCTTCAACCACTCCATCACCTCATCACTCTCTCCTCTCCTCTTCAACCACACCATCACCTCATCACTCTCTCATCTCCTCTTCAATCACACCATCACCTCATCACTCTATCCTCTCCTCTTCAATCACACCATCACCTCATCACTCTATCCTCTCCTCTTCAATCACACCATCACCTCATCACTCTCTCCTCTCCTCTCCTCTTCAACCACACCATCACCTCACCACTCTCTCCTCTCCTCTTCAATCACTCCATCACCTCATCACTCTCTCCTCTCCTCTCCTCTTTGATCACACCATCACCTCACCACTCTCTCCTCTCCTCTTCAAGCACTCCATCACCTCATCACTCTCTCCTCTCCTCTCCTCTTCAACCACACCATCACCTCACCACTCTCTCCTCTCCTCTTCAATCACTCCATCACCTCATCACTCTCTCCTCTCCTCTTCAATCACACCATCACCTCATCATCACTCTCTCCTCTCCTCTTCAATCACACCATCACCTCACCACTCTCTCATCTCCTCTTCAATCACACCATCACCTCATCCTCTCCTCTTCAATCACACCATCACCTCATCACTCTCTCCTCTCCTCTTCA
The DNA here is from genome assembly GCF_963457725.1 of Sprattus sprattus. NCBI lineage: Eukaryota > Metazoa > Chordata > Actinopteri > Clupeiformes > Clupeidae > Sprattus > Sprattus sprattus. Next base: position 65,850,607 of record NC_137921.1, on the reverse strand, counting down.
ATCACACCATCACCTCATCCCTCTCGCCTCTCCTCTTCTCCATCAGTGTATCAGTTCACACACCTTATTCTCCATCGGTCGTCAATCACTGAGTCCTCTCTCATCTCTCTGTCTTTCTCTCTCAGTATATCTTAGTTCTCTCAATCGCTGATTCTCTAACTTCTCCTTTGTCATCTTTCTCTCTCTCTCTCTCTCTCTCTCTCTCTCTCTCTCTCTCTCTCTCTCTCTCTATCACTCTCTAGTTCTTATCAGCTCAACACAAGAGGGTCTCAGGTCACACCCCTCTGCTTATCTCGTTCTCTCCATCTCTCGGTCTCTCTCCCTAGGGTAACCCCCCCTCTCTCACTCTTCCTGTGTCATCCCTCCAGCAGCAGCCATAGCAGCAGCCATCAGGAGGCCACAGGGCATGGCTTCAAACTGACAAGGGCAACGTGAGAAGGATGTGCAAACAGATTCTGTGTATTCCGTCTCCATCAGATCTGATTCCCTTTTTGAGGGCTTCCATCCATCCATCCACTCACCCCAGCTTGCCTTACTTACACACACACATACACACAAACACACACTCTCACACACACACACACACACACACACACACACACACTCACACACACACACACACACACACACACACACACACACACACACACACACACACACACACACACACACACACACACACACACACACACACACACACACACACACACACACATTACTGCCGTATGGAGTGGCCATGGCTGCTATTTCACACAGAGGGCCAGGAGATTAAGGCAAGGCGGTTTATAGGTAGCTGGACTCTTCCCATGACACTCACACCCACACACACACACACACACACACATACACACACACAATTTTCTAAACTCTTTACCCGGACCTGACACACTCCCATCTCCCTCTCTGTCCTCAAATTCTCTTTTCCTACGAACCCTGACTTAACAAACACACACACACACACACACACAAACACACACACACACACACACACACACACACACACACACGCTCTCTCCTATCCTACTAACCCTGACCTGACACACTACCATCTCTCCCTGAGCGCCTGTCCTCTGGCTTCTTCCATCCCATGTCAAGCACAGGCCTCGGCCCAGGAGTGCAACAGAGCTGACGACTAAAATAAAACACACACACACACACACACACACACACACACACGCACAGGACAGGTTTAGAGCAATTTCCACTCCACCACTGAGTCTCTCTCTCTCTCTCTCTCTCTCTCCGTCTCTCTCTCTCTCTCCCCCCACTCCGCCAACAATTTGCTCTTCCTCTCTCCACACCTCTGTCCCTTCCTCTCTCCTGCTACCTGCCCCCCCTTCTCTCTCTCTCAATCTCAATCCCTCGTCTCTCTCTCTCAATCCTTTTTCCAACCTCTCTCTATCATCTACCCCTCCCTCCCCACATATCTCTCTCTTATCTCTCCCTCTCTCCCTCCCTCCCGCTCCCCTCTCCGTCTCCATATCCCCTGTCTCTGGCTAACTTCCTCTCTGCTAGTGAGGGGCTCAAAGCTCTAATTGCTCCTGATTGAGGCTCCAAAATTAGTGCCTTTAACTTGAGGTGAACACACTGGGGATCTGTCACAGAAAAGGATGTGTGTGTGTGAGAGAGAGGGAGAGTTCCTCTAAAAAAACTCAGAAGATAGACGTACTCTACTATAATGTGTGTGTGTGTGTGTGTGTAGACGTACTCTACTATAATATGTGTGTGTGTGTGTGTGTGTGTGTGTGTGTGTGTGTGTGTGTGTGTGTGTGTGTGTGTGTGTGTGTGTGTGTGTGTGTGTGCTGCCTATGTCAGTGTGTGTTGTCTCGTAAGTCTTGAAAAGAACTGGTATGCAAGAATCAACACAGCCCTTCCAGTGATCCCATCTACTGGTGTAAAGACGACAGAGAGAAGAGAGAGAGAGAGACAGATAGGATTTGGAAAGACAGCGAAAGAGAGATTAAAGAGAGAAAGTAAGAGAGAATGTAAAGAGACAAGAGATAGAGAGAGAGAGAGAGAGAGAGAGAGAGAGAGTGAGAGAGACAGAGACAGAGAGAGAGAAGAGATAGGATTTGGAAAGACAGCGAAAGAGAGATTAAAGAGAGAATGTAAAGAGACAAGAGCTAGAGAGAGAGAGAGAGAGAGAGAGAGAGCGACAGAGACAGAGAGAGAGAAGAGATAGGATTTGGAAAGACAGCGAAAGAGAGATTAAAGAGAGAATGTAAAAAGACAAGAGATAGAGAGAGACACATGTGGCTGCCCACCTCCCAGGCATGACAGCTGTGCTTTCAGAAAGACCTGAAAGCCACAGCGAGAAGATTATTACTGCTGCTACTCTCCACGGTGTGTGTGTCCGTGTGAGAGCTGACAATTATTCCAGTGCAGGGGAAGATGTCCTCTACACTCCTGTTTCATTTCTGACGCATGTAAATCCTCTAGTCAAATCCAAATCAAAGTCAGTCATGTGGATGACAGAGGACAGTCTCAGCTAAACACAAAGCCTCATTGGCCCAAACTGGATGGTCACTCTTAATCTGCCTGTAAAACAGCAGCATAGGATACGATTGTGCTGTGGTTTTGAGTTTGATATATTTTTACCCTGGTCAATGTCTTGTATCATGCTTCTCTCTTTAACACAGACACAGACACAGACACAGATACAGACACACACACACACACACACACACACACACACACACACACACACACACACACACACACACACACACACACACACACACACACACACACACACACACACACACACACACACACACACACGGCTCACCATCTGGGTGAAGAATTGGACCAAAGGGGTCTTTGTGTCCTCACCCATTTCATTTCTACCCAACTATCCTCCTATATGACAGGAATTTCAGGGAGGATCGGCTACAAGCGTCAGTACTCTCCAATGTCTTTCTGTGCCGGCAGTGTAGTGCATCAAGCGGAACATTATATTACACTGGAGTACTGTAGCTTGCGTGTCCTCAGGGAGGATTTCAGCGGTAATTGAGTTCATCCCTGAAATGCAGTTTGCCGATCCGGCCCAGCTCCACTCAGCACGGTCAGCTTCCAACGGAGCGGCCTGGACGAGTTCAAAGGCAATCGGAGAGTTATCAGCCCCCAAACAAAAAAAAGTCATTATTATTCAGACGTTTAGAACAGTGGTTCTTAACCTGGGTTCGATCGAACCCCAGGGGTTTGTTGAGTCACTCTCAGGGGTTCGGCAGGGGTCAAGACACACACAGTTTAGCCCGGTTCACACTAGGGCTGAACGATCTATCGTTTTCGACCGAAAATCGCGATCTCAAGCATTACGATTTTGGGATCGTCAAAGCTGCGGTTTTTCTTGCTGAATAATAATAGCCTAGGCCTAATAATTTCGTCAATAATTCCCATGCATGCTCAATGCCGGTGTAGAAAGGCTCTGTGTCAGCTACCAATCACAAAGCTGCAGGCTGCGCGTGACCAGGTGACGTTTGCTCCACTCCAATCAGTGTAGCTCGACATTCAACTTCAAGTATATGGCTGAAGCGGGAGAAGACGCAGAGCCGACGAAATTATTGTCAAAGAAAAACAGCACGTCGGTCATTTGGCAGTATTTTGGATTTGAGGCCAAAACACAGTGACCAAAGACTCATGGACAAGAGGTATGTTCTGGCCTCCCGCACCTACTTTAACCAAGTCGCCATCCCACAGCTGTACGGAGAATGCAAGGCCAAAGTTGTAAATGAGCTGGAAAAACATGGAGTTTTACGCGTCAACTATACGGATCTGTGGTCAAGCAGAACAACCGAGCCATACATGAGTTTGACGGTGCATTTCGTGAACGAAAACTTCCAGTTGGTTTTTGTTGTTGTTCTTCTGCATCTTACCCTAAAATCCCTTATCTGCACCTTACCCTGACATGACTTTGTTCCGTTAAGAAAAGGTGTTCACTCTTTTTACTTATCTTGGGCTGGCGACTAAATTGTCTCCGATGCTCCGCCACTTGGCGAGTGACATTGCGGAGCAAATCTCCCGACTATTGCGCCCGTCATGGTTAAAAATAGCTTTTTAATACAATAATTTAGCCAGCGAATACAAAGTTCTAATACTTTGCTGGCAAATACAAAGGTTATAAAGTTCTAATATTTCGAGCGCAATTTTAAAGTTGAAACCGACTTAGTTGACCACAGGCAAGTTAACGCAGTTAAACGATAGCTAAAATAATGTGCTGATTCATTGCCGTTGCATCACCTCAAGCAAAGGTGCAGAGGACATCTAGGGTGGAAGAAACAACAGCCACAACATCAGCTACAGCTACACCAAGGGCATGTTGCAGTAGGTGGCTCATTTTATTTTGTGTAACACATGTATTCATAACATCAAGCCTTTCGCCCACTACACAGTGTCATGCTCCGGTAAGTTGTTTTTCCTTTGCTCTCGCACGCCCCCTTCAGTGAAGCAGAGGTACTGTTTGCCTTCCCTTTGTTTTTTTCAATGCGGTTTTTTGTCAGATCAGTAAGACTATAGTATAATAAGCTTTTGAATATCCATGCTGTAGTGTTAGTTGGACAATATTTATCTATCATATAAGTGTCATTTAAAAGCTTAATTTAGATTTTTTTTTAGTAGCCTAGACCTAATGCAGCGCTTCTTATGAGGTTAAATTAATTCATCTGAAGTACATTTTTAATAGCCAACTCTTGATTGTGCTTTAAAAAATTGTGGTCATGCAAAAGTAAATTAAATAATGACTGTATCGTGAAGGAGGGCCTTTAAGGATTCCCGGGTATAGCATACAGCGCGTGTTGCGGAAGTCACCAGCCAATTGGGCAATATTGGTTGATTTCTTTTAATCCATTCTGAGAGTGATTAACAATGATATTAAAATCATAGTTAAAGATTGTTTGATATAAACAATGTCAGAGTAGGTCTGAAATGGCAGGTTTAATTTTGCCCGGTAAAAAATATGATTGGCTGGTAAAAAATGTCATGTTGTCTGGTAAGCCAAAAAGTTAATTTCGAGCCCTGATTACCTTAATGGAATTCATTGGTTATATTAATTTATACTGGAACTTGATATAAAGAAAATAAATCGTGGTTGAAATCGAAACCGCAATCTCTACCAGAAAAATCGCAATTTCAATTTTTTCTTAAAATCGTTCAGCCCTAGTTCACACTAGCAATGTCGTTCCGTTTTTATACATACCTACGTTTGAAGAAATCAAATTTTATTTTTCAAATTACGAAGGGATCGGTGAAGTCACTGATGAAGCTTGCAGGGTTCAGTACCTCCAATAAGGTTAATAATTAATTAATTAATAATAATTAAAATAAAATCCGACTTATTCAACACGTAGGTATGTATACAAACGCCCGACATTGCTAGTGTGAACCGGGCTATACTGCGTGTGTCTTGACCCCTGCCGAACCCCTGAGAGTGGCTCAACGAACCCCTGGGGTTCGATCGAACCCAGGTTAAGAACCACTGGTTTAGAAGGAGGATGGCACCACTGATTTGGCAACTTTAACTAACACAAATGTACTGTATCTGTCCTGCTAATGGAACCTGCTCTTCCCATCTGTCTACCCACGCTCTTAATACACCTGATTAAAATCAGTTTAATTATAATGATCTTGCTTATCTAAATCAAGTGTGTTTCCGTTAATCAAGAGCACTGATGAGTTGACTCAGGTATGCAGAGCAAGGAGAGATGGAAAAAAGATTGGACACATATACATCTAAATATACATATATACAGTATAGAGCTCAACACGATACGATCAAGGACTGAGCGACATAGGAGGTCATTCGTCCCAGCTGCCATTAAACTTTAATTATTATGCACTTTACACCATACATCCTTCATCCTACACTGCACATAGCTGAATTGTATTGTTTGTAATGTCTGTATATATTGTTTATAATTATTGTAAATATGTGAGAGCCGCAAGAACCCAGAATTTCCCCACGGGATTAATAAAGTATTTATCTATCTATCTATCTATCTATCTATTTATCTAAAATGGGCCTTTTACCAGACATGGCATGTACTCACAGTGGAGAGGAGGATGATTATGATGATGTTGCCCGGAGACAGAACCAGAACCATGGCCAAGCTGATGTTGACTATCTGGTATGAGCACTTCTAATGGCCAGGGCCCTCAGGCACACACCACTGGTTCATTGTTAACAATGCAGCCGACTGTATTGTCAAAGACAATCTTTCTTTCTTACCTTAACAAAAACATGCTATCCACACACACAATTCTCATTAACGAGCATGGTGTCACTTCAGCCATTTTTATTTTTTTGTACATGTTTGTACATGATTCTTTATGTGCCCATTCTTTTCTGCTCATAATGCTTAATGAACACGTATTCAGCACAGTTCAACCTGATGGCAAACATACAATACATAGCATTTGGACTGTGGTGAATGTCCCCTATACCCCCTGAGACACCTCCATCAACAAATACAATGTTGAAGACACAGAAGATAGCGCTGGCACTGGTACTGTTAACTATAGTCTTCCCGGTTGCTAAGATACACTGCAGTCAGTCTCGGTCATGGGTCAGTGGACGCTAGACAGTGTGGAATCTCCCTTCATATGTAAAGACGAAACTGTGATTCATGGTTTCATGAATGTTTGTTGATATTTCAGCTCAACAGCCAATCTTCACCTCGTTTGAGTTTATTCGAACGCTAAAACTGATCGGACAGCTAGAAGACTAAGGAGTATATTGGACTAGAATCGCAGACTGTACCTTTAAATGGCTGTAAACTAGATCACTCAATTGCAGAAATGAAATCATCTCCTTTCAAATATGCAATGCATGTTAACTGTAACTACTAACTAAACTGCAACAATAATCTAAATCTGATTGGTCTGAAATATGGCTTTGATGTTTTAGCTTGCAGAAAAACAAGTGTTGGTATTGGGGAGGATGGTACAACAGCCGTCACTTAATCTAAGATCTCAAGCAAGGACCAACATGTGTCTGAGGCAGTGGACCTATGGTATAGTTTAACAATGTCAAAGTGAATTTAAAAAACTGAAGTAGGTGACGTGACAAACTACAACAAAGAGAGACTGATAATTGAATCAATTAATGAAATACATAAATCATTATGAAGCTGTCAAGACGTGCTGCACCTATGAACTTTTAGTCAACACTATAGGTATATACATATAAGTGCTTAGTTATTACACAT
>NC_137921.1:65830905-65840905 GCF_963457725.1 Sprattus sprattus | reverse complement strand
ACCCTGGATGGGTAAAATGCAGAGATAGAATTCAGAGTGTGTGCGTGTCACTATCTCTGCCATAAACATAGTCACTAGGGCTCATTTCCATCATTTTCATTCCATTCCTACCACCGACAGTCACCAACACTCCGGAACTGATACTGTGCGACTCTGATAGATATATAAACGTTTCCTGTCATTCCAGTATCTTCCATACGGCCGACAGTGACCAACACTCCGGACCTGATGCTGTGTGCGCCAGTTATCTGTGTTTTAGGAGTGCTTGGACAGAGGGGGGGATGGTTTGGCAAACTCCTGTTGAATCTCTAACATATGTGAGCACTGGCTCCATTTCAAACGAGCCTCTTCTCCTACGACTGACAACAACCAACACTACAAACCTGGGGTGCTTTTCCTGAAACCACATGGTAACTAAAAGAGAGGCTGATGATGGTTTATGATAGTTGCTGACGTAACAACACTTTTGAGAAAGGCTTCACTGAGATATTTGTTTTAAAACATATTTGAATAATTAGCTGATGCATTTTTGCGCCTAACCATTGTTAGCACCTTACTCTGCCAGTTGAGTAACAGGAAATATATTTAACGGCAGTCATTGCGCTATGAGGGAGATGTACCCCCTAACTGATTCACTTGTGCTCTGTCTGTTTCACTTGTGCTGTGTAACTCAGAGATCATAGTGTTTGCAGGGAGACAGAGGGGAGGGAGATGTTGGAAAACCCCTCTGAAACTTCAAACAGCCCCGTTACCTAATTAAGGAACTACTGCCACTGTGCCTTCAGCTCAGCAGCTTAATATGTGCTCTTGAGGTGACAACCTTTTGTGAACAATGAGATTCATCTCACCTTGGCAACACATACATACGCTTAGCTCAGCACACATACGCATTACAATGATGTCATTTAGTAGGCTGAGCGGGAAGTGACATCATGTGTCATTTTTATGAGTCTGTTAACAATGTACGATCATGTGAGGAAGAGTGTAGGGAATTAATAGATAACTAGTCTGCCCCTAGTCACAAAGAGAAAGTGAGACATCTGGATGTGTGTGCGTTTGTGACTTCAGTTTGAAAACAGAGAGAGAGAGAGAGAGAGCTTTGATGGCCACTATACCTGTGACAAGATGTTATGAGTGCTGAGTCATGCTTTACCTGAGATGAAAAGTGACTGTGCAGTTTTTGATCCTATCTGATGCCCCTCCCATGTTCATGTCTGAGTGACATGTTGTTCCCAGCTGTGTCAGAGTTATGAAAACACACACACACACACTCACCCTCTCTCTTTCACACACACACACACCATCATGTAGCCTTAACCACACATACACAAGTTCAAATCCATGCTCAAAATAATATACTGCAATCATCTCTCATAGTCAACCCAGAAAAAAGTAGGTTTTACGTTAGATTTTAACTTTTCTTTACAGACGATGTCAGATAAGGCGATGTCGGTCTGTGGCAAGTAAAGTTAATATTGTACTTTGCTGACAATAAAACAAAGTTGACGTGTATCTCTTTGGTGGTAATAAAACCTAAACGCACAAACTGTGGGGAAAGCGTGATTTAATAATCAGGGCGCGCGAGTTGGCTTTATTTGAACTGCACGAGCCCTGTTGGTTGTGCGCTCGGGCTGGACAGCAGAGGTAAGGCGCGCAAATGAGAGCTGCTCGAGACTTTGGCATAAGCCTGCGAAAGCGATTCAACCTGTAGGAATGTAAGCTAATGCGACGAATGACTGCACGGCGTTCTTATGCCTGTCCATTGTACATTTCTTCTTCTTCCTTCTCTTATTTTTTTTCTGCTCTCGCTTTCAGTGTGTTCCTCAAGCCCTCCCCCTTTTTCACACTGGCGTAGTGCCTGATAACATGACCTACATTTCGTTGTTAATTATCCCCGCTAACGTGATCACAACACCACACCAAAACACTTAGTGGCTCGCTTGTCATGTCGGCAGAGGGTTATACATTTAAATGGAAAACCACATATGGCCTAAACATATAAAACGATTAGATGTCTTAACGGACCTTTATACAAACCACACACATGCGTTTTCTTGTTATGGGACTGCGGAACTCGTGACATTTCGAGAATGGAATTCTGCCTGCCATCCATCCATCCCTCCCTCCCTCCCTCACTTGTAATCGACTGTGGACGACCTATGCAAATCTGCTCAATCACATCGAACTAAACTTCCTATACAACCATAGAACATCACACACTCTCTCACACACAAGGAGACACCTAGATGCATGTAGCCAGCCAGGTGACGTTTAACGTTGAGGTAGATTGTTTCAGTCAGGTGAGACATCTTACCTGCTATGTCCCAAAGCTGCAGTCTGACAAGTGTTTTACTGTCCCAGTTAATTACTTTTAGTGCGAAGTCCACGCCAATGGTTGCCCGGTAGTGTTGGGAGAAAAGTTGGTGGACGTACCGCTTGATGATGCTGGTCTTCCCCACCCCCAGTTCGCCTATCACCAAAACTTTAAACAAATACTCCTTGCATTCAGTAACTGAACCTCCGGCCATGGCACACAGCAATTCCGGGTGACAGTTGAGGGGTAAAAGGTTTCACAAACTTTCAAAAGTTCCGCTACTTCCTCTTTTCTGTTTTTAGTGAGAGCGTTAAGCGGTGGCAGTGGCCGGCTGGGTTGGAGGTATTGGAAGAGAAAGCACAGTGCCCCACTCCTATCCTCCTACCCAACAACCACCTGATAAGTCACAGGACCGGAAATGTCTCGTGTCGGATTCATTTTCTTTCTTTCGTTCACTCCCCCCCGTCCCGTCCTCTCTGTAGCTGCAGGCTCACGAGGGGGCCGTCTACTGTAGGCGACGCACTCACGAGACACGGCATGCTGAGCGAAAGGATCGCTCAAGCCTGACAGCCCAGTTAATCCTCGAGATAGACCAAAGCATTATCTTCAATATATCTTCAAATATCTTCAAATAACTCAAAGTTCACTATCAATAGACCTATCTATCAAGCAAACCATCAGTTGTCGAATTAAGTAAAATGATCATTAACAGGACATTGATTAACTATAAAACAATTTATTTTACAGCATCAGATTGTCTTCTCAAAAAAGAATCCCTGTCCAACATGACAATGAAGTAATTACTTTTATTACCTCAGGTACACCGAATAATTTAACCCCACTAAAATACAGTAACATAAACATTTTCATAATATAACAACTATAATAGCGTATTACATTAATGTTTCTTAATAACCGGAAAGGCTGCGTCCTAGCACTTCTATAAATCCTAATTCAGTAAACTAGTACAGATTTTTTTTTATTATTACAGAATCAAGCGTGATTTACCGTAGACGCAACATTTCACCACTAGAAGCAACTAGCCCATTTTAATTCATAAACATTTCAGAAAGAAAGTACAGCTTAATTGATTTCCGCAACTCTACCAGCACCAGCAGGCAAAAAAAAACACATCTCAAATGTATAAATATGTAACATTCTAATAATATTGTACAAACATTTATGGTACAAACTCACTATCGGTGCAGAAAAGGCGCAAGGCTGAACGGTATCCAAACGTCCGAAAATGCTTTTCTCTGAACGAACGGAATGGACAGAGAATATTACACTGGCACAAAACAAAAGACAGTTCTCTCGAACTGAGTTTCTTTCATTGAGTCCTGATCAAACTGTGGAACAAATGAGTAAACAATACAATCAAGTCCCTTTCACTGAAATACCACTTATGGAAAGGGTGTATGGGATAGAGGGTGAGCATGTGCAAGAGAGTACTAGTGAGTGTGCGTTTATACCTGTGTGTGTGTGTGTGTGTGAGTGTGTGTGACAGCATGTCAGTATAAACTGGCTGTGTGTGTTTTGCAGTAAGGTGTAAGGCAGTCAGCCCAAGCAGAGAAAAACTAAGGGGGTGACCTTTGAACTCTGGAGATACAAAAGTTAAGACAGTCATTGAACAGAGCTGTAGAGGTTAAGACAGTATTCCGTCTTGCTATCATTATATCTCTCTTCCACTTTATTCCTCAAGTCCGTACTTTTGAGCCTTTTTTTCAACAAGATGTGTCATCCCTCTGTTTTGATTAATCCATCAGTTATTACATACACTACACTTGGCAAGCCACCAGAAAGGATATCGCAAGATGAATGATTCAGTCCAGTAGATGAATGCCATGTTAATGGGTGTATAATCGATCAGCAAATGCTTGTGACTCTCAAAGTGTCGAGGAGCTGTGCCTACAGTCAATCTGAGCGATGGTGCCAGGGAGCAGGACCTCGGAGGAGCAGAGATCGTTGCCGTGGGAGATGGGCGACCCTGGCGTTGAGATGTCTCTGAATGGAGAGGGCGGGGTCAGCAGGGTCACCTTGCTCTGAGACTCTCCCTCGTCCTCCTCAGACAGGAAGTCCTCCATAAGGTCAAACGCCCCACCATCCAAAACCCCACCCTCCATAAACAGAGGCAGCTGATTGGTCAGTGACTGCTCGTCAGAGGTGGCCACCAACAGGTGATCCATGGGAACATTAGTGCTCAGCGTGTCCAGTGATCCCCCCTGCTGCCCGTCGCTGGTATGCTCCTCTGTCTTAACAGACAAATCAAAGAGTGTCCCTCCTTCCTCCCGGGTCGTGCCAATTGTGTGATGGGGGTGCAATGCTGTCAACCCCAGGTCCTCCTGCGAGGTCTTGTGTTCTTGCTGTGGGTTGGAAGCAGGGGTGCGTGGGGGCGTTTGGGAGCTAGACAGGGGTCGGATGATTGCTGTCTGGCTTGGGGGGGGCGTTGGTCTCGTCACACACACAGACTGGCGGGGGGGCGGCTGCGGCGTCTGCAGGGGAGTCGTCTGTGGTCTGCCACCTGAGTCAGACCAGCACACAGACTTTCCATTAGAACTACGAATGAGACAGAGACCCCAGGTTACTCTCCGACCAAACACACAAACAAACAAACAAACAAACAAACATCATCAACATCATTTGAGTCACAAGTGTCACTTGTCCAATCAGGGTCATTAATCATTAGTGAGGTCACAGGCATAGAGGGGCTCACGCAACATGTCGATTGTGATGATGACTAAATATTTATATGATGTGTTAATAGCCTCTCAAATAAAATAAAAAAGTCTGATTTTTGTTTAAATGGCATTGCACCACAGAGTAGTGAGAAAGTCAAACACTGGTAGTGACTCTGTCTGCCCCCTTTAATCAAAAATGATCGCTAGTCATCTTTGACGGGATCAGAGGATCGAGGACCAAATTAACTTACTCGAACGGAATTCAACAGCACTGAATTTGAACTGAAGTGAACTGAAAACAACTCCATTCAGTGCAATTCACTTTAACCTAATTCAGCCAGTACTCAATGTGCACTGACTCTGTCGTGTAAGTGTGAAACGGTGGTCACTCATTGTGTGAGAGGCAGAGAGTGTCATAAAGACATAACGAGAGTGTGTTCAAGGTGGTGACATTATCAGGCAACTTGTTTGGTGAGCCCCTCTCAGTATATATTGAGGAGAAGGATATGTTAGAGGTTAATTAGGCAAAAGGCATTCAGATCAAGTCAATTGCGTTAAAGTTTGTGTGTGTGTGCTTGTGTCTGTATGTGTATGTGTGAGTGTGTGTGTGAGAGTGTGTGTATGTAAGTGTATGTATATCTGTACTGATGTGTATATGTTGGCTGATTGTGTGTGTGTGTGTGTGTGTGTGTGTGTGTGTGTGTGTGTGTGTTAAAGAGAGAAGCATGAAACAAGACATTGACCAGGGTTAAAATATACCCCAAACTCAAAACCACAGCACAATCACATCCTATGCTGCTGTTATAGAGGCAGATTAAGAGTGACCGTCCAGTTGGGCCAATGAGGCTTTGTGTTTAGCTGAGACTGTCCTCTGTCATCCACATGACTGACTTTGATATGGAGGGGAGATTTCACACAGTAACACAGTAACGATCTCACTGCCTAACACTAAGGAGGACTAGAAGATTGACATGCGCAATGATGAAACAGGAGTGGAGAGGATGTGGTGTTTCTCCCTGCACTGGAATTTTAATTTTCAGTTCTCTCTGTCTTCGCATGGTAGAGATGCCTGTGTGTGTGTGTGTGTGTGTGTGTGTGTGTGTGTGTGTGTGTGTGTGTGTGTGTGTGTGTGTGTGTGTGTCTGTGTCTGTGTCTGTGTGTGTGTGTGTGTGTGTGTGTGTGTGTGAGTGTGTCTGTCTATCTGACTGTCAGTGTGGCTTAATGAGATTTAAGGATCCGAAACTGTCCTACTGAAATACAGGCTTTAGCTCAACCTCATAACACACACAAACACACACACACACATGCACACACGCACACAAGCACACATGCACACACCCCAACACACACACACACACACACACACACACATACACACACACACTCGAATGAGTGAAAAGGATGTTGGGATTCTCAGTATTGCTCTGCTTCCTCCACAGTAACAATGTTGTTGTTGTTGTGGCTTAGGTCTTTCTGAAAGCACTGCTGTCGTGTCTGGGAGCTGGGGAGTTTCTCTCCACATGTGTCTCTCTCTCTATCTCTTGTCTCTTTCCATTCTCTCTTACTTTCTCTCTTTTATCTCTCTTTCGCTGTCTTTCCAAATCCTATCTCTTCTCTCTCTCTCTCTCTCTCTGTCTCTCTCTCTCTCTCTCTCTCTCTCTCTCTCTCTCTCTCTCCTCTCTGTCTTCTTTATGGATGTAATCACTGGAAGGGTAATTGGGTTGTGTTGACTCTTGCACACCAGTTCTTTTCAAGACACTGACATGAACACACACACAGTGACAAAGACAGCACGGACACATACCACACACACACACACACACACACACACACACACACACACACACACACACACACACACACACACACACACGCACACACACACACACATTCTTTTCTGTGACAGATCCACAGTGTGTTCACCTCAAGTTAAAGGCACTAATTTTACAGTAATACTTTTAATAAGCTGTGATTTTAATTAGCTGTCACTGACCTCCTTTTTCAAGGCGCCATTTTAAAAAGGCAGCGGCTATATAACCAGGTCCTGGTATGGTAATGTCAGTAATTTTAAAATGGCCATTAAACCAGATACAAAGTAACATTGGTTATTGATTGTTAGTTATTGATTAACAGGTGGTATGTAACGTCGGTTGCTTTACATTGGTTAATTGGTTGACCCAGATGTAAAGTAGCAGTGGTAAGTTCACAGTGGCGACTGAATGAACTGCTGTTACAGTATCATTTATGCTGTTTGGCTGGCTGCCGGCAGAATGGCGTAAGTTTCTGTTTAATCAGGTGCAGGTGAGATCATGCATTTGAAGTTTGGCCAGTGAAGTAATTGTTTGAATACAGTACATGTGTATAAGATCAATGGTTAAAGGCACCCAGTGCAACTTTATGTAAACATTCAATGAAAAATAAACATTCAATTTCTAGTCTTTTTTACACGTAGTAAGTTTCAATAACTCCATACCATTACATATCGACATTCAAGGAGCAAAGATGAGACGTCGTTGTGTGGTGAGAACTGATAGAAAATCGTAAACAACAACAATCGCCGGTGGGGAGAAGCCATTTTTCCATTGACTGGAAGCCTGCTTTATTTATTGCAGGTTAAAAAAAATAAAGAAAATGGCGGCGATTGTTGTTGTTATCGATTTTCTATCAGTTCTCACAACACAACGACGTCTCATCTTTGCTGCTTGAATGTCGGTATGTAATGGTATGGAGTTATTGAAACTTACTACATGTAAAAAAGACTAGAAATTGAATGTTTATTTTTAAGCCTCGAAAGTTGCACTGGGTGCCTTTAAGTAGGTTCTCAACAAGAAGGACAGTTAAACCTGTCAACGATGAGCAAACGCAATTCAAGTAAGTACGGTAATGTTTGTACAGCATTAGTGGATTAGTGTGATCAGCGTTGTCAATGTTTGGCACGTCATTTCATGCACTTATTCTTTATACCAGCTTATGAAGTCTAATGAAGCCTTATAAACATCATATGTCTCTCTCCCTGCTCTTGTCCACTCCCAGCCCATCCTACACACACTGAAATTAAATCTGCTAAAATATGTCAGGCATTTCCAGAGGCAGCCATAATAAGTCTAGAGAAAACATGCTTTGGGCTTTCATGTGGTCGGGTTACGGAGAGAGAAAACATTCAAAGGAAACTGAGAAAAAAGAGACATAATGGATGGAGAGCGACAGAGAGAGAAAAAAAAGAAAGGAAACGAAAGACAGAAAGAAACAAAGGCTCGAGAGAGAAGAAAGAAAATGCAGAAAGAGACGAGAGAGGGATCGTAGTCTTCTTCTCAGAACACACACTCCAGGCAGCAGGGAGAGAAACATGGCAGAGTGATGGTCAGAGATCAGTCTTCAACACACACATCGCACATGAACACACGTACACACTCATGGCAAAGTGATGGTCAGAGATCAGTCTTCAACACACACATCGCACATAAACACACATACACACTCATGGCAAAGTGATGGTCAGAGATCAGTCTTCAACACACACATCGCACATAAACACACATACACACCTTAAACACACATATCGCACATGAACACACGTACAAACTCATGGCAGAGTGATGGTCAGAGATCAGATTTAAACACACACATTGCACATGAACACACATACAGACTCATGACTAAGTGATGGCACAAGTGATATACACCTTCAACACACACATCGTATGTGAACACACATGCACTCTCACCCCTTAAACACTCACCCATTGACACACTCTGCCCCTTATACACTCGTATATGCACAGAACACACATGCCCACTCACCCCTTAAAGGTACCCAGTGCAACTTTATGTAAACATTCAATGAAAAATAAACATTCAATTTCTAGTCTTTTTTACACGTAGTAAGTTTCAATAACTCCATACCATTACATACCGACATTCAAGCAGCAAAGATGAGACGTCGTTGTGTGGTGAGAACTGATAGAAAATCGTAAACAACAACAATCGCCGGTGGGGAGAAGCCATTTTTCCATTGACTGGAAGCCTGCTTTATTTATTGCAGGTTAAAAAAAATAAAGAAAATGGCGGCGATTGTTGTTGTTATCGATTTTCTATCAGTTCTCACCACACAACGACGTCTCATCTTTGCTGCTTGAATGTCGGTATGTAATGGTATGGACTTATTGAAACTTACTACGTGTAAAAAAGACTAGAAATTGAATGTTTATTTTTAAGCCTCGAAAGTTGCACTGGGTGCCTTTAAACACTTACACACACAGAGAGACACTCACCACCCAAACACATGCACATAGACACAAACACACACAAATGCATGTATGCATGACCATACGTACACACACGCGCACACCAGCCTTCTCAATGAACATGCACAGTCTTCTAACCCTAGTTCCTAAATAAGGAAGTCATTTTCCATCTGTGAGTACTTCCAGGTGAAGTACTCTTTTTAGTGAACAGGTATGAATATGTGGTTTGTGTCCATTGTGAAGTGAGTGTGTGTTCTTGTGGCTTGAAATGCATTTGGAACAAAAAAACTGACCTTTCGCCACTTTAACTTAACTGTCTGCATTAACAATGATGATGCCCCTCCCTGCCCCTTTATAGAGCTACACAAACCCTGCCCCTCCCAGTCAATGATTGGATAAGGTGTCTGCCGATCACTCACTTTCCACTGCCGGGATTGGCCGTGGTCGCAGCAGGAGCAGCAGCGGCGGTGTTATTGTTGTTCTTCTTCCGTCGGAATATGTTGAGGAGGCTGTTGCTACGGCGACAGGTGGCCTTGCCATCGCCCACGTGCATGCGCACCACGTCGGAGGTGGTGAACGCGCTGCGGACGTTCCGCTCGGGCTTGACGATGATGATGTAGATCTTCGGCGTGAACATGCAGCCCAGCGCCACGGTGACGCTGAGGCTGACGGAGAAGGACGTGGTGATGATCTTGTAGTTGGAGCCGAAATAGATGGGCACGAAGGCCAGCCAGATGATGCAGGTGGTGTACATGGTGAAGGCG
>NC_137921.1:65818405-65820905 GCF_963457725.1 Sprattus sprattus | reverse complement strand
GAAGATGAGGGATAGAGAGAGAGAGAGAGAGAAGGAAGATGAGGGATAGAGAGAGAGAGAGAGAGAGAGAGAAGGAAGATGAGGGATAGAGAGAGAGAGAGAGAGAGAGAGAGAAGGAAGATGAGGGACAGAGAGAGAGAGAGAGAGAAGGAAGATGAGGGATAGAGAGAGAGAGAGAGAGAGAGAGAGAAGGAAGATGAGGGATAGAGAGAGAGAGAGAGAGAGAGAAGGAAGATGAGGGATAGAGAGAGAGAGAGAGAGAGAGAAGGAAGATGAGGGATAGAGAGAGAGAGAGAGAGAGAGAGAGAAGGAAGATGAGGGATAGAGAGAGAGAGAGAGAGAAGGAAGATGAGGGATAGAGAGAGAGAGAGAGAGAGAGAGAGAGAAGGAAGATGAGGGATAGAGAGAGAGAGAGAGAGAGAGAGAGAGAAGGAAGATGAGGGATAGAGAGAGAGAGAGAGAGAGAGAGAGAAGGAAGATGAGGGATAGAGAGAGAGAGAGAGAGAGAGAGAGAGAGAAGGAAGATGAGGGATAGAGAGAGAGAGAGAGAGAGAGAGAGAGAAGGAAGATGAGGGATAGAGAGAGAGAGAGAGAGAGAGAGAGAAGGAAGATGAGGGATAGAGAGAGAGAGAGAGAGAGAGAGAAGGAAGATGAGGGATAGAGAGAGAGAGAGAGAGAGAGAGAGAGAGAGAAGGAAGATGAGGGATAGAGAGAGGAAGGAGAAAACGATAGAGAGGGAAAGAAAGAGGGACAAAGACAGTAGAAGAGGAAGAGAGAGGGAGAGAAAGATAATGGAGAAGAGTAAGAGTGAGTAAGTGAGAGAGAGAGTGAGAGAGCAGAGGAGTGAGAGAGTAAAAAACAGCCGAGGAGAAATAGAGAGAAGAGAGGAGAGAAAGAGAGAGAAGGAGAAAAAGAGAGCGAGAGAGGGGAAGAGATTGGGGAAAAGTAATAGTGTGTGAGTGAGTGAGTGAGACAGAGAGCAAAGAAGTGAGAGAGAGAGAGTAAAAAAGAGATTAGGAGAGAAGCAAGGACAATGGGACAGAGAGATAAAGAGAGAGGGGGGCTGAGTTGGGACTGTCGCTGGAGTACTGCTAGATTTCCTAAATGTATCCGCCATTAAAAAAGTGCATCAATTATGCATTCATTATTGAGGCTCCTTTGATGTCTAATTACTATCAGACTGTTTTAGTAATCACTGTGTGTGTGTGTGTGTGTGTGTGTGTGTGTGTGTGTGTGTGTGTGTGTGTGTGTGTGTGTGTGTGTGTGTGTGTGTGTGTGTGTGGTGTGTGTGTGTGTGTGTTTCGTGTGTGTGTGAGACACAGAGAGAATGTATATTCTTTTTGGTCCCACTGATATCCAGTGTTCTTTTGAAAATGTAGTCAGGTACATAAACAAATAATAATATCTATTATATATTATAATACAGATTTAATACAGGAGAGACAGATTTGTGATTTCACTAGTTAGTTAGTTAGTAACACTTAATTAAATGAAACAATATGAGATAGATAGAGAGGGAGAGGGGAGAGATATTCTGTGTGAGAGAGATTGATAGACAGAGACAGTGATACAGAGAGTGTGAGTGTGTCAGTGTTGTGCAAGTTCACACCTCTCATGAACTAGTTCAAAGTTCAGTTCATACAAGTAAAAATGAATAGTTCACGTTCATCGTTCACCGTTAAAATTCTGAACTAGTTTTTTGTTCAGTTCATTACATTGTTTTAAGGTGGAAAGTGAGAATGAAAGACTTAACTTGTTTATTTTTAAAGAAAACTTTATCCATCACTACTTCTTGCCTTACACTGTACATCATATGTATCCATTACTGTCAAAATCTTTATCAGACAGTGTTTAAAAATCCCTTAAATAATAATAAAGTGCATCGGATGTAGTCGCTGAGTCTGCATCTCTTTTTTCACTTTCCATTTTTATATGAGACCGAGAGCTGTTATCTTGGAATACGTTGCTTGTTTGGTCTGCATGTGTGTGTGATGAATCATGGGTAACGTAGTGCAAAGTCCAGTCCAGCAACAACATGGTGCAAGCAATGGATGTAGACAGCGTCTCTTCTCAGGAGAAGGAACCAGCTAGACCTCAGATAATATGAACGTGTTCACCGTTCAAATTCATTATTTGTCATTACTGTAAGTTGCGTTCAGTTCATCGTTCTCATAAAAATGAACGTGTTCAATGAACTGGAGTGTGTGTGAGAGAGTGTGAGTGCATGTGTGTGAGAGGGAGTGTGAGTGCATGTGTAAGAGGGAGTCAAAGAAGCCAACGCTCATCTGTGTGTGTGTGGGGGTAGAAAAGTGACCCTCTCCTCTTCAGTACAGTCATTGCATCTCTCACTGTCTCGCTCCCACACTCACCTCCTCTGCTCCTTCTCTCCCTCTCTCATTCCTCCCTCTTCCTCTTCTCCCCCACTCACTCATTCTCTCTCCTCTCCCATCCCTCTCTCCTCTTCCTCCCTCGACTCCCCCGCTATCTCTCGCCCTCCCAT